>NW_024100192.1:0-102287 GCF_016545835.1 Crotalus tigris
GGGGTCCTTGGTCTTCTTTGAGCTTGCTTGTTTTCTTGCAGACATTTCATTACCAAACTAGGTAACATCATGAGTGCTAGTAACTATCATCAGTGACTATCACTGATGATGTTACCTTCTTTGGGTAATGAAACATCTGCAAAAAAACAAGCAAACTCAGAGTGCTCAGCACTCGTCATTTCAATCTTGAGCTAGAAATATTTATTAGCATTTTTTTTTCATTTTTATGCAAGAAAGGAATAAGAGGGTTGCAGTCATGAATAAATGTAGATAATTTCCTTCCTGTAATCAAAGAAGTTAATCTATCCGTTTCAGCTATTCTAACAAATTCACCAGCCATTTCTCCATAGTGGGTTGTGTGTCTGAGGATCCCATCAGGGGAGGGCTGAGACTGTCTAATAGAACCCACAGATCATTGGTAAGAAGGGGTCAGGATTGGGTGGGAGATGCTGGTGTGGTGTTCCTGCTTTCAAGGAGAAAGGTCAGAGGAGAGACATGTAAACAAAGCAATAGATTGATGAAGAAACCCTGATTGGCAGATATGAAATGACATTTGATTGAAAGGGGGAAAGGAAGGATAAGCAGTAAAGATGCCTACTCATTTTCTTCAAAATAAAATTAGAAAAGAGAATCTATTGCACAAGAAAGGAAATTTTTGGAAACTTCCCAAATTTCTAGATTCATGTAACCCCAAGTTAGCTTCTTGTTAGCACTTTAACACTCTGCTCAAGTCAATGTCATAAATGCTAATAGCAGAGAAGAGGTCTCTTCTACGGTCATGCCAACACTCTTAAATACTACAAATATCATTACAGATGCGTTTTGTATGTTGAATTGTGTATGACTCTAGCTAGACTCCAGCAGTATGTGGATCAAGAACTTCCAGAAGTACAGGCAGGATTTCGAAGAGGCAGAGGAACTAGAGATCAAATTACCAACAAACGCTGGATCATGGAGAAAGCTAGGCAGTTCCAGAAAAACATCTACTTCTGCTTCCTCGCCTATCCAAAACCTTTGATTGTGTGGATCACAACAAATTGTGGCAAGTTCTTAAAGAGATGGGAGTACCTGACCATTGTATTTGTTTCTTGAGAAACCTATATATGGGCCAAGAAGCAACAATGAGAACTGGACATGGAACCACTGATTGGTTCAAAATTGGGAAAGGAGTCCAGAAAGACTGTATTTTGTGACCTTCCCTATTTAACTTATATGCAGAGGACATCATAAGAAAGGCAGGGAACACTGCATACAGTTTTGGTCACCAAACTACAAAAAAGATGTTGACACCTTGGAAAAAGTTCAGAGAAGAGCAATTAAGATAATCCAAGGCCTGGAGACTAAAACATATGAAGAACAGCTGTAGGACTTGGGTTTGGCTAGTCTAAAGAAAAGAAGAAATAGGGGTGACATGATAGCAGTATTCCAGTATTTGAGAGGCTGCCACAAAGAAGAGAGGGTCAAATTATCCTCCAAAGCATCAGAGGGCAGGACAAGAAACAATGGTTGGAAACTAATCAAACAGAGAAGCAACCTGGAATTAAGGAGAAAGTTCCTAATAGTGAGGACAATTAACCAGTGGAGTGGCTTGCCTTCAGAAATCATGGGCATTCCATCACTGGAGGTTTTTAAGAAGAGACTGGACAGTTACTTGTCTGAGATGGTATAGGTTCTCCTGCTTGAGCGGGGGGCTGGACTAGAAGACCTCCAAGGTCCCTTCCAGCTCTATTCTAGTCTAACATCCCGATTGTTGTCTTTAATTATGAGAGTTTCTTGAAATTTACTGAAGGTGCCCAACACTAAGCCTGATCCCAAAAAACAGAAACAAGGGAAGGGAAGCTGGGATGATCCCCAAGTGGTTAAAGCACCATGCTAGGAAGTGGGAAACCATGAGTTCAAGCCCCCCTTTAGGCATGAAAACTGGCTGGGTGACTTTGGCCATTTTTCTTATCTCAACCCACCTCTCAACCAACGGATCAAATGTGACTTGTGGACCATAAAAATGCCCAGGTCTACATTAGTGGATCAAGGAAAGGCCATGCTGAGCCTATCAAAACAGCCTTTCATGGAAATGTCAAGGTATATTATATTTCCAAAAGTCTGTCCCCTTTTTTCTGGAGTCATCCACACACTCTGCATACACAGTGAAGATGTTTCCTTCTGCAAAAGGAAGATAGCCATAGCAGCATATGGGCTTCCCCTCCTGCACTGCCTTCCCAAATCCTGGACAATTTTCCACACACTGGGAAGGAGGCAGGCTCTGAGCAGATGGAGGAAAACTGAACTCATTGTCAGAAAATTCTATTTATTTATTTTATATCCAGTCTTTATTATTTTTATAAACATTTCTCTATGCCTGTGAAATGGATAGGAATGAGGTCAAGAAGGAAAGCAGGAGAGATATGAGGAGGATGTGTGTGTAAGCCACTCAGTGTCACCTGGCATCTTGAGATGAGCAGCATATAAATTTGATAAATAAATACATAAATAAATAAAGTAGGAGAGATCCTGAGTATTGGCTTTTAGTAAGTGAAAGGATGTTTCTTTCCTCACTTGCTTCTGCCTCTGCAGATATACTGTGTGGGGTGGAGGCAATGGGGCAGACTGACAAAATGTTTCTCATGATATCACCTGGGTCTTATCTCAAGATTCACATACAAAAGGTCAGGGTTGTACGGTGACACCACAATCCCCATTTCATTTCCTCACCACTGTGATGTGCAGTAGATATTTATGGAAGCAAAGTATTTAGGACTCAGGGTGAAATACTCTTCATCAGACTATCATTTTGGCAGAGAGGTTCAGATAGACTTTTCTACCGTTGGATCAGTATGAGACAACCAGAGATGTCTCATGTTGGATATCTCTGTCTGAGGTTATATAACAGCCATGTCAAACACAAGGCCCGGAGGCCGGATGTGGCCTGCGAAGTGGTTTCATGTGGCCTGTGAAGCCATCCTGGAAACAGTGAGGGAACGGCCCCCTCTGCCTTGGCTCTGGCCCAGACCGGCCGGGAGCCAATGTACAATTTTGTGGTGGCCATCTATGCTGAAACGTATTCAGTCTTAGCTCTATAAGCCCACCCACCCCCTGCATGGCCTGAGAGGAACAGTGAGGCTCCTCCATGGACCATGACTTGGCACTTGCCCCGGTCCCATTCCCTTCTGCCAGAGACCCTCAGATCTGTCCCACTCCTTCCCAGGCCCCCACAGGCACCCTTGATGTGAACGGGGTAGAGCTGACCACACCCACCCAGTAGTCCACATCCACTCCATCCACGCCCACCCAGTAGGCCACACCCACCCTGGCCACACCCATCTGCCCCCCTGATGCGGCCCTCAATTAAATTGAGTTTGACACCCCTGTTATATAACAAGGGAGCGGCTTTTTATTTTCCTTGACTCTTCCAGATAAAAAGGAGCATGTCACATGGATGGATGGATGGATGGATGGATGGATGGATGGATGGATGGACAGATGGATGGATGGACATCTATTTGAATCATATGCATTCAATTCCAGCATGGGAATAAAAGTAAAGCCGCCCTGAGTCCTTTGGGATTGGGCGGCATATAAATATTTGAAAATAAATAAATAAATAAATAAATAAATAAATAAATAAATAAATAAATAAATAAAGCATCTACCCTAAAACATAAAGATCTGAATAATAAGAAACGCACAGTAAGTCTAAGGCAACATCAGCCTCAAAAGTCCACAATAAGAAAAAGGTAACCGTAACTTCATCTAAGCAAAAACACAGCATCATAAAATAAGCATCACTTATAATAACATGAAAGAAAACCAACTGGAAATCAACCAAGCAAAATTACAGGTGTCCCAAATGCCCACAGAACAATTTGGTCTTGGATGCTTTCTAGGAATCCATTATATTGAGTTATATCAGGACTTCTTCAGTTGAATTCCCAGCTCACCCTGCAGGGAGGACTTTGCAAAGCTTCTACATCTCCAGATAATTATTAGTAGAATGATAGTGATTTCTTTCTTGCTTTCATGCTAAATGTCAAGAGATTCTTCTCTCCTCCAGAGATTCTCTGGAGCGGATCAACAGACTTAGGAGCAATACATAGTAATGTTTGGCATCATGAAAGTTAGTGCATAAATTGTCTTGTCACCTTGGGAAGCTGGCCTGAGCTTCATGGCCAACAGGAGGTCTGCTGTTGTGTTGACCCATGTTTCCATCATTTGGGAAGTCTTCTCTGGACTTCATACTATATTAGAAAAGTCAGTCTGGCTGCTATCTGCTTTCAACTTCTCCAAACATTTCTGCTCTTCTGATTCTGAGATCAGATGCAAGGCAGGGGACTCCTTCAGTTAAACCAGACATGGACCCTCTACTTCTGCTTCTGATGGAGCTTTTGTTGGCCCAGGCAGCCTGTGGGATGCTCAGCACCAGGTGCTTCTTGACTTTGGGGAAGGATGCAAGAGACCCACTCAATCATTACAGGCCAGGAGACCATCTCATCAGTGGACTCTTCTCTGCAACAAATAATCTACAATCTGAGCTGCAAAATTTCAGTTTGAGTCCTTCTACAAAGTTTCATTGGTAAGTTACATAATGTTGAGTGATGTTATATTATGTTGCCTTGAGAAAGAAAGTGGGTGAAGGAAAGCAGTGAGGTTTTAATTAATTAGATCTACAGTTACGTCTGTATCACTGCCTTTTTTGTAAAAAAAATTAGGTGCCAGAACTCACACATGTCATATAACCTGCCTTGCCTACTCTACAAAGTTCCATCCCAAAAAGGTGCCAGAAGCCCTGGTCTGTATACAAACAACATGAAGTGGAACACATTCAGCAGATAAAACAAAAGTATGCTTTAAAGCTCAGCAGCCTTGTCCAATTGATATAATAATAATAATAATAATAATAATAATAATAATAATAATAATAATAATAATAATCCCCCAGTGAGACACTACCTTGACGTGGTTGTGGGGCTTGTGTACTCTGAGGAAGATGAGAGCTAAGCCAGAGGTTCAACCATACTGGACAGGTCTCATCAGAGGAGTCAGACAAAGAGTGTCTCTACCATAAAAAATATGGTGAGACGTAAATTGCAGAATGCCATACCGGCTCGGACGTCGCCCGGGTTAACAAGGTCCGCACTAGATATTGGAGTTCCTGGATATCTGGTGAAAAATGGGTTACAGGACTCAGGGGACGTGGCCCTGAGGCACAGGGGCCAGCAGCTGCAGAACAAAAACTACTGGAAGGAAAGTGTTACCGTCGCGATAAAACCAGTGATTTCAAAAAAAAAGAAATAATGATCTGTTACTAAAGATCAAGTCCAACAAGAAGAGGATATCTAAAACGAATGCACCAGTTCTGGAAAGAACAACATCCAGAATCAGAAAGAACAGAACAGAGACTAGCAGATCAACGCCGATTTATAACACGAAATAAAATATTCACAGAAACAGAATTGGACGAACTGCAAAGGTTTACCCAGGGCAAAGAAATCAAAGCCTTACCAGAAGTAATTCAGAATCTGTAGAGGCAAACAAGGGAGGTTGGCAGTTGAAGGAATCTAGCAGAGATATACAAACAAACTGTTCTCAATTTGGAAAACCGGCCAACCTCTACATAAGGAAGAACAAACCTATAACATAAAGAAATAAAACGAAATGAAACAAAATAAATGAGCATCTAGGAACAGCACAAAAAAACAACAGGAATAAAAGCCTACTTGATGAAAGCTTGTTCCAAAGAAAACAGCTAGCACCAAGCATTAAAAGATGCAACTATTTGCAATATCAAAGTCTAAGCACAATTCATTGCAAAGAAACAAACCAACTAATGTACAGCACAGCTGCAGTTATAACTGAATACCTGGGATGCAAAATCAACAAAGAAGAAAAACAAACAAACAGTGCACCACAAAAATGGAAAGTTAGACTAGAAAATAAGATCAGCAAGTTAAGATCACATGCAAGCAAGCTAGAACAGATGAAAGAAAAAAAGCTGAAGAACAAGAAGACCAAAGAATACCTAATCAAGAAATACCACTTAGAAACAGGAAGATCAAGGAAGCACTGGAAATAATAAAGCAACAAATAACAGCTATAGCCAGGAAAATCAGTAGATATGAAGCTCGAATTGCAAACTATAGGCAGAACATCCAATTTCAATCCAATCAGAAACGTTTCTACCAATCCATCAATGGAGAAACTGCAAGGAATCAGTCAGTACCTGACAAGGAAGACACAGTGCAGTTCTGGAAGCAGATATGGGATAACCCAAAGAAATACAACAAGGATGCGGCTTGGTTAAAAGAGGTGGAGGCAAATAAAACAGAAGTTGAATGAAAGAACTAGTAATAACAACAAAAATGGTAGAAAAAAGAGCAAAGAAAATCAAAAATGGTCAGCAAAAGGTGAAGATGAACTGCATGGGTTTTGGTTGAAACATCTAACTGTTATACACCCACTCATTTCCAAGCAGTTCAACAATATACTACAAGGAGGAGAAATTGAAAAGTGGCTAACAACTGGGAAAAACCTACCTAATAATGAAAAATCCAGCAAAAGGGGCAACACCAGGTAACTACAGGCCAATTACCTGCTTACCAACAACTTTCAAATTACTAACTGGTGTAGTAGATGATGCAGTGCAACAGCATCTAGTTGAAAACAATCTCTTTCCACCTGAGCAGAAAGGAAACCGCCCCAATAGCAGAGGAACAAAAGATCAACTCCTAATAGACAAAATGATCTTGGAAAACTGCAAGAGAAGGAAGACCAACCTGAATGTGGCATGGATTGACTACAAAAAAGGCATTTGACTCTCTGCCACATGATTGGATAATAAAGTGCCTAGAAATAACAGGAGTCAGTAGACACATCAGAAAATTTGTGCAAAGATCGATGGCACAATGGAAGACACAGTTGCAGATCAATGGTGAGAGGCTGGGAGAGGTTAATATCAAGAGAGGAATATTTCAAGGAGATTCATTATCACCATTACTATTTGTTATTGCACTGTTTCCTCTGTCAACAATACTGAATAACTCAGGACATGGCTCGCAAACATCAAAAACATCTGCCAGACTATCCCACCTCCTTTACATGGATGATCTGAAACTGTATTGAAAAACATCATCTGAAATAGAATCGCTGCTCAACACTGTCCGTATATATAGCCAAGATATTGTAATGGAGTTTGGCTTGGACAAATGTGCCACACTTACTATCAAACAAGGAAAAATAATGAAAACTGAAGGAACCAAGATGCCCCACGAAAATAACATTAAGAGTCTGGATGAGGAAGAGTACTACAAATACTTGGGTATCCTCAAGCTGACAACATCAAGCACACTGAAGTTAAGAAAAAGATTAGAGGTGAATACATCAAGAGAGTGAAGAAGATCTTAAAGTCCAAACTCAATGGAGGAAATACCATAAAGGCAATCAACACCTGGGCAATTTCAGTCATTAGACAGACAGCTGGAATAGTGGACTGAACTCAAGCAGAACTAAAAGCAATGGATAGGAAAACCAGAAAAATAATGACAATGAATCATGCCCTTCATCCACGAAGTAACATTGACAGAATTTATCTACCAAGGCAAATAGGTGTGCATGGAATGCTACAAGTACATCAGATGGTTGAAGAAGAAAAAATGGCTTTGGAAGAATATTTGAAGAACAATGATGAAGATTCACTGAAATTAGTATATCAGGAAGGCTTACTAACTACTGGAGAGACCAAACTGGCCTACAAGAAAGACCAAATGAAGAACAGAATAGAGGCATAGGAAGACAAAGCACTACATGGCCAATACATGAAAAAAATAGCTGGGAAAGCAGATAATAATAAAACCTGGCAATGGCTAAGAGCAGGAAAATTGAAGAAAGAGACCGAGGGACTAATTCTGGCTGCACAAGACCAAGCCTTAAGGACAAATGCATACAAAGTCAAAATTGAGAAGACAGCAACAGACAGTAAGTGCCGCCTATGCAAAGAAGCTGAAGAAACAGTGGACCACTTGGTAAGCTGTTGCAAGAAGATTGCACAAACTGATTACAAGCAGCGGCATGACAAAGTAGCAACAATGGTGCATTGGAAGATCTGCAAAAAATATCATTTGCCTGTAAGCAAAAACTGGTGGGATCATAAAATAGAGAAAGTCATAGAAAATGATAAAATTAAACTGCTCTGGGACTTCAGAATTCAAACAGACAAGCACCTGCAACATAACACCCAGATTAACAATTGTCGATAAGAAAGACAAAAAAGTCTGGATAGTGGACGTGGCAGTGCCTGGAGATAGCAGAATAGAAGAGAAAGAACTGGAGAAGATAACAAAATACAAAGACCTACAAATAGAAATAGAAAGACTGTGGCAAAAGCAAGCAAGGGTAGTACCAATAGTCATAGGCTCCTTGGGTGCAATCCCAAAACAACTGGAGCACCACTTGAACACCATTGGCATTGACAAATTCGCTATTAGTCAATTGCAAAAGGCGGCCTTATTAGGAACTGCTTCCATCCTGCGACGATATCTGTAATACCATCAAACATCCACATCTGCCTATCCCAGGTCCTGGGTAAGGACTCGATAGGTAGACAAAATGCCAAATCCAGTCTGAACATCTGGCTGACTGTGCGATGATCGATAATAATAATAATAACAACAACAACAACAACAACAATAGAGTTGGACCTTGGAGGTCTTCTAGTCCAACCCACTGCTCGAAACCCTATACCATTTTAGACAAATGGCTGTCCAGTCTCTTCTTAAAAACTTCCAGTGTTGGAGCACCTACAACTTCTGCAGGCAAGTTGTTCCACTGATTAATTGTTCTACCTGTCAGGAAATTTTCTCCTTAGTTCTAGGTTGCTTCTCTCTTTGGTTAGTTTCCATCCGTTGCTTCTTGTCTTGCCTTCAGGTACTTTGGAAAATAGCTTGACTCCCTCTTCTTTGTGGCAACTGCTGAGATATTGGAGCTCTGCTATCATGTCACACATCCCCCATCCTTCTCTTCATTAAACTAGACATACCCACTTCCAGAAACCGTTCCTTATATGGAACACATTCAGCAGATAAAACAAAAGTATGCTTTAATGCTCAGCACCCTTGTCCAACTGATCTCTACATGGACAACTTACTTTCATCTCTCAAGCTGATTAGCTTGGGAAGTCATGGTTATGATCTCAGCGTGTCCATCAAAGAAAAGGATAGGAGTCTCTAACTGTTTAGTTCTGATCAATCCCACTTCAGAAAAAAGACTATCCCTCTGTTAATGCAGCTCAGCACTGTGTTGGCTTTTTTGGCAGCTGCAGCACACTGCTGGCTCATATTTAAGTGATTGTCCATTAGGACTCCGAGATCCCTCTCACAATTAGTACTATTGAGCAAGGTGCCACCTATGCTATACTTGTGCATTTGGTTTTTCTTGCCTAAATGTAGAACCTTACTTTTTTCACCATTTAATTTCATTTTGTTAGATAGCGCCCAGTGTTCAGGTTTGTCCAGGTCCTCCTGTATCTTAAGCCTGTCTTCTGGAGGGTTGGCTATTCCTGCCAGCTTGGTGTCATCAGCAAATTTGATGAGTTCACCATCTATCCCCTCATCCAAATCATTGATGATTCTCTATATTCTATTTCCCTATCTCATTCATACATAGACACATACACACATACATGCACATTATAAAAATATAACCTGTATATTATAGTCCTTTGAGTGAACCTCAATTCCTGTTCCTACATGGTAAGGTCCATGCTTGTTTCTAAGCTGCATTTTCAGACATGGTTTACCATAATATTTTCCTGGAATGTTTTTGGACTCCTCAGCCTGAGGTGAGAGAGAGTTCAAGGGACAACAATACCCAGATTGTCTGGAATGTGTCTGTTTTAAACAATGTAAGTAGAGAAGAGGAACTTTGAGGACAAAAACCTGTGCAGTCACAATAGCATATATAAAATGCATTAACACAATAACAGAGTTGGATGAGACCTTGGAGGTCTTCTAGACCAACCCTCTGCACAAGCAGGAAACCCTATAACCTTCTGGACAAACAGCTGTCCAATCTCTTATGAAAAGCCTCCAGTGATGGAGGATCCACAACATCTGAAGGCAAGCCATTCCACTAATTAATTATTCTCACTGTCAGGAAATTTCTCCTTAGTTCTAGGTTGGTATTTTCACTGAATGCAACATTATGTCAAAATCCATGTATCTTTTCAGGAAAGCAGATGTGATATACTGGAAAATTTTGTCCTTCCTTTTTGCCATTCAGGAAGTCAACAAAGATCCCCTCCTCTTACCCAACCTCACCCTGGGTTACAACCTCCATGACAACTTTCGAGACAGAGGATTGACATTGGATGGTCTGTTGGATTTGCTTTCGACTGGAGAGGCCAATGTTCCCAATTACAGCTGTGGAAGGAAGAGGAACATGCTGGTTCTCCTGGAAGAGACCAACTCTGACATATCCATCCTTATGGCTGCCATATTGAGCATCTACAAAATCCCACAGGTATAGAGCAAGTGCATGGCTGCAAGTTTATTCCACAGCAGTTCAAGGAGATTTCCTCCATGGAAATGTTAAGCATGGATTAAGGTGTGCAATTCATCTTTACATCCTCTTTCAGTCTCCCAAAGAGACAAGAATAAATACAGCCATAATTAACAGTTATCACTGAGTACAAAGATTAGTTCAAAATGTATGCTTGCTCAGATCTCGCCCTATGCAGGCTCTCTGGAAGAATCAACTTTTCATAAAATGAGCTCTGGATTTCTTCTTAACCTTCCATTGATAACAGCTACATTCTCTGGATTTCTGATCCCCTATTAAATCCACCAAGGTAGGCTGGAATTTTCCAGCCTCTACCTAAGCTCTGACATTATATTTTCAGGATCTCATACGTTGCCTTTGTAAAAACCCCAAATAAAACATAAATCTTCTTTTTGTTTCCAGATCAGCTACACTTTTATTTCACCAATCCTGAGTGATAAAACTCAGTTACCCTTTTTCTACCGGACTGTCCCCAAAGAAGATGCTCAGAACCTGGGGATTGTTAAACTGCTGCTGTATTTTGGGTGGATATTCATTGGTGTCTTTGCTGCAGACACTGATAATGGAGAACATTTCATTAGGACCTTCGTTCCTGTGCTGGCTCAGAATGGCATCTGTGTTGTTTTTTCACAAATCATATTATTAAAAGCTGAGAACCACAAGTATCTGGTTTCCGTTTTCAACATGTGGATCCAAATCAATGTATTTGTTTACTATTCAGAATTTACATTCATAGAGGGAGCTTTTTTTCTAGAAAACATATTCAATTCCTTGAGAAAGCCTATTGTGGGGAAACTTTGGATCACAACAGCTTTGTGGGATCTCACCATCGAATTATCGTATAATACTCTTTCTTTCAGATATACCCATAGTATTTTTTCTTTCCTTATCCAGACCAGCCAAAGGACCAAATTTAATGATTTCATGGATTTCTATTTTTATATCAAAGCATTTATGGTTAAAAAATTTCACTGTTCATACGGAAAGCCTGCCTTGTCTGTGAAAGGCTGGACAAGGTGTACAGAGAAAGAGAACTTGGAGACTCTGCCTCAAGAGAAGATTGAAAAGATCTTCTCTCTAGATAGCTCCTTAACTTACAATGCCATCCAGATTGTGGCACATGCCTTAAATGTGGCCTATTCATCTCAATCCCAGAGGATGAGGATGGAGAGAAAAAGCAAGCTGGAAGTCGAAAAGATCCAGCCATGGCAGGTATTCCCTTATAGGTTCCATGTGTATTGCTAAGGGTGACAGATAGATGATGAATGTCACAAAACACTCTCTGAGAAATGTGGAATATGTTGAGAAAAAAGTTATGAAACATTTTCTTGCATAAGATCCCTTATCTTCCTCTTAATTTTTTCCTTTGGCCTCCAAAATTGCTGAATGGCAAATTATACATTGGCTGTATTGTCGCACACCACTACAATTCTTTTATCTCAGGTGCGTTAAGCTTTTCTTTCTTCAGATTCTAGAATTTGGTTCTTGTGGAAAGGGATTTTGGATTCTCTACCAATATATTACAATGTAAGACAACATTGTACTTAATGGGGATGAAGATTCGTTCTCCAAACTTGTGGGTTGGTTTCTGAACATTTCATTACCAGGCTAGATAACATCTTCAGTGGAGTTTAGTGGATGTCAGCGTTGGTGTTCATCTGTCTATAAGGGTTTCAGGTGTGGGTGTGTCAAGTGAGGGTCTTGTGATGGGTCAGGTGTGAGTGAGAAGTGGGGGGCCTTGCGTGGGTTGGTTGAGGCTCTGTGCTGTCAGTGCCATCCCTGATTGGCTGTGTGGTTGATTTTGATTGTGAGGTGTTTGCAGGCTTGTTGTAGGTCAACTTGTCTGTTGATTGAATTGCTGGTGGAATGCAGGCTTCAATAAACTCACGAGTGTGGCGGGTGGTAGTGTGGCCGATTATTTTTGTGTTGCTCAAATCAAACTGGTATTGTTTGGTGTTGATGTGGATAGATATTAAGGATTTGGGATCATGATATTTGACTGCCAGCCAGTGTTCATGGATCCTATTTTGTAATTGATATGATATTTGTCCCATGTAGAATTGGTTGCAATGATTATTGTTGATTCTATAGATTACATTGTTTCTTTCATTCTTCTGTATCTTGGTTCTAGATAATTCCTGGTGTTGTGGCAAAAACCACGATACTTACATCAGAAGACAAGACCACGAAGGGTTGGAGAAAACAGGCTTTATTTGTGCACAATGGTTCAGAGCATTCACATGACAAATTCTGAACCCCGAGTTACACTGAGGGTGTCACTTTTATACAGCTTGCCGCCCACGCTTAACCTAATAGATGACTTCTTATCTACCTTTAACACACTAAAAGAGAGAAGTTCATATCTTGAGACAACACATAGGAAAAAGGAGAAGTTCATACAAACGGTTGTCTTACCACACCTCTCTACACGGGTGCTATCTTACAACATCTGTGACTTTCAGTTGACACTGACACTTCTTGTAAAATGGTTTCTACACAGCATGAACACATCTCTACAATTATGACACACAGGTTATATGATTTAGGTTACATTTCACAGCCAAGCTTAATATTATCTATTAACTATTGTCAGCAACAAGCATTCCTATTAGGATATAGATATATTGAACTTTTTCCTGCCCACCTCATTTCCTCCCCTTGAAACTTCACTAAAATCATGAGATTATTGAGGAGTTTCATACCTTGGAGGATAACATAAGGTAGCATATTCCCCTTCCTCTACAAGGGCCATGATCTGGGCTATGGGCTTTTCTCAATGAGCATAGAGAGGCTCTTGGAAATGGTGCGAGTAACAATAGGTAAAATACAAGGTAGAATTAGACAACCAAGGGCAATGATTCCCATGAGGGCCACGATGGCTTGCAAACCAGGCAGCTTGGGTAACCAGGATGTAAACACTTGGGTAAAGTCAAAACCTTTCCATTCTTGGTCAGCATTATGGGTAAGTTGCCTCATTTCAGTGGTCAACTGCTTAATGACCTTTCCTGTCCCATCAATTTGCAAGCAGCAATTGGAAAGGTTGAACTTTCCGCAAACACCTCCTTCCTTTGCCAAGATGTAATCTAGGACCAACCTATTCTGATATGCTGCTCTTCGAATCTTATCAGTAGTATCAGACAATATATTGAGAGCCTTATCCAAACGTTGGCCTGCGAGATCCAAGACAGCTTGGAGTCGGATAATTCTGTTCAACATATAGATAGGTGTCCTGTAGCCATATGACCCATCCTCAGCCCATGTAGCCTGTCCATAAGAGCACACTATTCTTTCAGAATTCCAGACATTGGTCTTCTCATATTCAGCTAGCTCTTTACAGGGGAAATTAGAGAAAGCGGTTTCCACATCTCTCCTTCGTCTCAGCATCCCTATGGAGTCATATACAGGGACACCTAGCAGCTGTCGGGCCCTGATAGGTAACAGGAAGAAGGATGGTTTAATCCAACCTAAAACACAGGTTCCTGCCCAGTTTAGGGGTAGCCTCTCATAGGCCAAATTACCACAAATCCAATACATGTTTTCTGGGGCAATCCACTCATTTTGAGTGCCTTTAAGATAGGGGAGCAGAGCTCCCTCAAATTCAGCGGGCTCTGGGCTTTGACCAGGAGAGACCCATTTTACATAGTCCTGATCCCAATATCCCAAACAGATTAGATGTCCTACCGGCACAGTATAGTTTCTGAAGAAACAGTTCCTCCCAACCAGGTTAGTAGCCAAAGTCCACACAGCTCCTGAGAAGCGAGTTCGAGCTGTCACGTTTCCAGCATTAAACATGTTGTTATAAATTTCAGGGGTGGCCTCTAATGCTTCCCATGGCCATTGTTCCCCCATGTTGGTACCACCACATACAAAACAATTCTTTACAGTGAGTGTTTTTGCCACCTCCTCAGCCATTTCAATAAACAAATTAGTAGCTGTTGTACTTATAGGGAGGGGGTCATCTTCTAGTTTCTTCAGATTATCATATACAGACCAGCCTAAAGACCTAATTTGCCCATCATAGATTCGTTCTACTTGGACCGTGAGGTAGGTCTTAGGGTCTTCACCAGTCCCCTCAATTCCAAAGCCATATAAACAAAGTGTCTCCCTGTAGGAAGGTCTACAAAACATTCATCACAAGGAGGGACGTGGTCTGAAGGGTAAGGTCGTGGGTTCCCCAAGAGATATTCATCACCACTTACTCCCTTATGATCTCCCTCCCTTGTGGAAAGACCCTGTCCCACAGAGGTTGATACAGGTTCTGGAGAACTTAAAGTGGGGGATGGGGTGACAGCCTTACTGATATTCAGATCATCGGGTTCAATTAGCCAGTCCTCAGGCACACCCTCAACCCCCTTCTCTTTGACTGTGATCCCTCTATACAGAAACAGAGAGTTAATTATAACAGTGATTAACAACAACATTACCACCACCCAAATTGTTGGGATGGGCCCTTTCCTAATACAGGCAGTTTCCCTCATCCTCTGGGTGGAATCCATAACCAATTAAAAAGACTTCTAAGACTAATGATGTGAACGCAGTTTCCAAGGTAGGGACCTTTTGTTGCCCGTGCGATGGGTGTTAGCTTCCGGAGTGGGGTTTGCTTCACCTCTCCCGTTCGCAGGGGTGCAGCTTCCGGGGTGTCACCAGAAGGGGAGAGGCTCCTTCTCCTACGATGCAGGGTGAGTTTAAAGGGTTGAGTTGGGTCACTATTCACTTTCCATAGGGTGGGGGCTGCCAATTTAACCCTGGACCAATGGATCCACGACCTGATCTCAGCCACCTTAATAGCAAGGGGAGAACACATAACAACAGTATACAACTCTTTCCACTTTGGGCTTAAGACTTCCCTCTTCCAATCCTTTACCCAGACCTCCTGTCCCGGTGGTATATTATGTGTTAGTGTAACCAAGACATGGGGTCTTTGGGTTAGAACATATTGGTGTAGCCACCGGACCATAGTGTTAAGAGCCTGCAGCTGTTCTAATTTAACAGTATCTGCCACTTGTTCTGAGTTCTGGACACCTGGTTTGAGTAAGTTGGGGACTCTGCCATACAATAACTCAAAGGGAGACACGAGCAGCCCCCTTTGTGGGGCACACCTTACCACAACCAGGGCCATATTTAAAGCATCTGGCCACTTAAGCTGAGTTTCCTGACATATTTTTATTTTTTTGCCAATATTTTTCCTTAATGGCCTATGTATTCTCTCCACCCTTCCTCCTGATTGAGCATGAAACTACAGTCAAGCTTCCATGTTATTCCTAGCATAGCTGCTATCTTTTGGGTGGCTCTATAGATAAATTCAGGACCATTATCTGAAGAGATTCTAGATGGCAACCCATACCTGGGAATAATAATATGAAGCAAGGCTTTTGCGACCTCAGTTGCTTTTTTTTTTTTCTTCCTTGTAGGGATGCAATCCGGCCATCCAGTGTATGTACATACTATGACTAGCATTGCTTTATAGGGACCTGAGCATGGCATGTCAGTGAAATCAATCATCAAGGAATCGAAGGGATAATTTCCTCTGGGCTGATGTTCTTGAGGCAGTTGGGGTCCTTGCCTTGGGTTGTTGGTGGAACAGATCTCACATCTAGCACAAACATTTGCTGCAATACTGTGTATTTTGTCAATATAAACCTCTCTCTTCAGGGCATTTGCCAGTGCCGCCCTTCCCAGGTGCAGTTGCTTATGAACCTGTTGCACTGCATCCCATGCCATATATCCTGGGATAAAGACTCACTGGTCTGGCAAAATCCATCAACCATCTTCCTGCCTTGCTTCCAGCATCTCAGCTTTGTCCAAGTCTTCCTGAGAGTAGTCTGGTTTACCCTGGTCCTGTTCCTCAGGGGTCCACAAAGCTAGACAATTTGTATGCTCAAAAGGTGCCTTTAGTGCAGCAATGCGAGCTTCCCAGTCTGCCTTATTATTTCCTAATTGAATATCTGATGCTCCCTTCTGATGCCCTTTGCAATGCATTACAGCTACTTCCTTAGGCTCCCACACACTATTCAGCAGACACAATATCTGTGGTCCATACTTAACATCCTTTCACCCTGATGTTATAAGTCCCCGTTCTTTGTATAAGGCTCCATGGACTTGCACTGTTAGGAATACATACTTAGAGTCTGTGTAAATATTAATACACTTTCCTTTTGCCAACTCCAAAGCTCTAGTTAATGCATGCAGGTCAGCTAGCTGAGCATTTGTACCGGGCGGAAGTTGCTCAGCTTCCCATACTTCCTCCAAAGTCACCACAGCACATCCTGCCTTTCGAATGTCTTCTTACATAAAACTAGTTCTACCCGTGTATATTGTAAAGTCTGGATCAAGCAGGGGGGCATCTCTCATGTCTGAGCGGCTAGCGTAAGTTTCTTCAATAGCTTGTATGCAACTGTGTGTGGTTTCCAAGTCTGGTTCAGGCAGCAGCGTGGCTGGATTCAGTGAGTTTGATTAAATTAATATAACCATTGGATTATGTATTACTGATACTTCAGCATGCGTGGGTTGGTCAGCCACAAATGTCCTTTTGCTTCTAAGACAGCTTTAAGAGCATGGGGTGTGTAGATATCTAACTTTTGTCCAAAAGTCAACTTGTTAGCTTCCTGTGTTAATAACGCTGTTCCAGCAATTGCTTTGAGGCAAGCCGGCCACCCTCTGGCTACACTATCAAGCTGTTTAGACAGATAAGTGACCGGGTGATGCCAGGTTCCTATTTTCTGGGTGAGAACTCCTACTGCCACATTTTGCTTTGTATCTACAAACAGTTGAAATAACTTTTCCAAGTCTAGTAGACCTAAACTAGGGGCGCACATTAGAGCCTCCTTGAGAGTGGTGAAGCTGTTATTTTCTTGCTGTTCCTATCGCAATGGTTCTTTATCTCCCCCCCTTTGTGGCCTCATATAGGGATTTTGCTTTTAAACTAAAGGTAGGGATCCATATTCGGCAGAAGCCAGCAGCAACTAAAAATCCTCTTAACTCTTTCCTATCCTTCGGTACAGCAGCTGGCAGATAGCGGATGATGCTTTGCAAAACCAGGGGGGTTGTCCTCTGCCCACAAATATGATACATCAAATTCTTCCCATCTGGCATTTTTCTCTATCATTTGTGCCAGCATCACCATTCTTCATTCCTCTGCACGAGGTACTTCCATCATCACCTTTCCATATTTTATGGCCATTGTGCCATCCTCTTCAAAGGAGATCTGCACCCTTAGTTTATAAAGCAGATCCCTTACCAATAAAAGAATTGGCATATATTCAAACTGATGGGTTATTTTTCCTCCCCATAGTGCAACTTAAGGGCTCCAAAAAGGGTCGCTGCAATATTTTTCCTGTTGCTCTTGTATGTTGATAGAGTGAGGGGAGGCTTGGCTTAGGGGTTGGGTTAGGACTGATCGGGTGGCTCCAGTATTCACAAGGAAGGGAATAGGTTTGCCTCCTACTGTTAAACTGACCACAAGTTCTGGGAGGCGGGCTGAACCCAGTCGGTCTCAGTCCCATTCCTCTGCTTCTGCCAGGCCTATGAGGGGAGTCCTTGAAAATCCTCTTCTTCTTTCTCTCCCTCCCTGGCTTCTCCTTGGGCGACCTCTGTAGCTCTTCGCAAACCTGCCTCTTCCCCCTCCTTTTTCTTCATCCTTTTCTCTTTCTGGACATTCACCCTTCCAGTGTCCTTCCTTCTTACATATGGCACACTGGTTTTGTCCTAACACCCTTCCCCATCCTCTACCTCTGCCACCTCCCCTTGACACCCCCATCATAGCAACTGCAAGCAATTCAGCTTTCCTTTGCATTTTCTGATCCTTTTTCTTTTCCTCCTCCTTTTCTCTTTTCACAAAAGTCTTTCGGGCCACTTCTTGCTGAAGGTCCAGTTTGGGTCCCTTGCTTCTGGACATCTGGTTGGATTATGGCTTGTCCCCAGCTTTTTCTATCTTCTAAATTTTTTTAACATAGGGGACAGTTTTGCATTTCTGGATCCATGGTGGAGGTCTTTGCAACAAGCCGAGCCACACATCAATATAGGGTGCCTGGTCTGGGTGCCCTAACGTGGGATTGAACACTAGCTGATGTACTTTTAGAGTAATGGATGGATCTAATGTCCCTGTGCTTGGCCAGCCTATGTTAAAGCTGGGCCAATCTACCTCACAGAAGGTCCTCAACTTATGCCTGCTCCACTTAATACCATAATCCTGATCCTCATAAGCAGACTTAAAGTGCTTTGACATTCACCCCAACGGAGTAAGGGGTACACTTTCACCACCACCCAATAAGCCTCCCAGGGCACCAGACAAGACAAATGAGGAAAAGGGATGAGAGGAAGGTAAGGGGGTCCTTCCACTCGGGATTACACTGAGGGTTTCACTTATACGCGCTAGACCCAGGGAGCCGGAAACTCAACGGTCACCGATGGGAAGTTCGAGCGCCACTCACTCACTGCAAACACACACAACAATCCTCCCACCTTATTCCAAAGAGAGGGTGATCAGTCCTCTCCTCCGTCCCTGCTTACAGGGAGGGATTCCTTATTTCCCTTTCAATACTTGCCTGCAGGCGAATCCTTTGTCCTCTAGTCGGCTGGAAAGTTGCCTGGTCTCCTTACCCTTCACCAGTGGTTCTTGGAGTGGCCAACCGCCAATGCTGGAGCCCTGTGTCACAGGGAAGTCCCTCGGAATAAAAGGTCCGATGGCGCCTGGGATGTTCCCCCTAACACTACAGGCCCCTGGCATCAGGGTGTGCCCTCCAGAGAGCCCCAAGACTCCTTGCCGTCCGGCCGCGGTCGCCAGATAATTGTTGTGGCAAAAACCACGATACTTACATCAGAAGACAAGACCACGAAGGGTTGGAGAAAACAGGCTTTATTTGTGCACAATGGTTCAGAGCATTCACATGACAAATTCTGAACCCCGAGTTACTCTGAGGGTGTCACTTTTATACAGCTTGCCGCCCACGCTTAACCTAATAGATGACTTCTTATCTACCTTTAACACACTAAAAGAGAGAAGTTCATATCTTGAGACAACACATAGGAAAAAGGAGAAGTTCATACAAACGGTTGTCTTACCACACCTCTCTACACGGGTGCTATCTTACAACATCTGTGACTTTCAGTTGACACTGACACTTCTTGTAAAATGGTTTCTACACAGCATGAATTCATCTCTACAATTATGACACACAGGTTATATGATTTAGGTTACATTTCACAGCCAAGCTTAATATTATCTATTAACTATTGTCAGCAACAAGCATTCCTATTAGGATATAGATATATTGAACTTTTTCCTGCCCACCTCACTGGCAGAGTGTTGTTGTGGGTTTTGGGCTATTGCTATTCCTAGGGGTTAGAGAATTCTGGCTGTCATTTTGACTTCCCTTTTGTATATGGTAGAGTTAGTTTTTGCATGATGGTTGGCTGTGTGTTAAATTGTGGTTTGGGTGCTGTGTGTTGGAATACGAATTTTTTTGGGAGACAGCTGTTATGGAGAAAGACAGCAAGCAGCTATTTCTCTTCCACTTTTCTTTTTTTTTTTTTTTTTTTTAATTTTTATTCATTAATACAATTAAAACAACAATGGACAAACATGACATTCCAGAGTGAATTTTTCTATCAGTTCCTATCATAGTACAAAAATTTTATAATTTTATAATTTTTTGTTCTTAACCTCTATATAAACCTCATCTTTTATACAATACAATTATATATACAATTATATGTACAGTTATGTATATCTTTTAGTTCTACCATTAGTTTGAAGTCCGAGCAGTTCTTAATTCATACCAGCGGTAAAATTTGCCCCAGATTTCGAAGTATTCGTGTTCCGTTTTGTCTTTCATAATCATTGTAAGCCTGTCCATCTCAGCACATATTAAAATTTTATGCAGGATCTCTTCTTCCGTTGGGGTTTCCTTGTTCCTCCAATTTTGAGCAAAAACCAGCCTGGAGGCCGTTAAAATGTGTAGCATTAAATAAAATACGCCTTTGTCATGTTTTTGCGTAGTTAAACCTAATAGAAAGAGTTCTGGTTTTGGTTCTACCGCTTGCTCTAATATTTCTTCCAACCAAATTTTAATCCTGTTCCAAAAATCACGAGCTCGCGTGCATTCCCACCACATATGATAGTAAGTTCCACTTTTCAAATTGCATTTCCAACATTTAGGGGAGACATTGGTATACATTTTAGACAATCTTGTGGGTGGGAGATGCCATCTATAAAACATTTTGTAAAGGTTCTCTTTGTAAGAGGTGGCCAAAGTAAGCTTCTTGTTTCTTGCCCATAGTTCTTGCCATATATGCAGATCAAAATTAAGACCAAAATCCTTACTCCAATTCAACATAGTCACTTTTACTTGTTCCTCGTACGTTGCCTGATCTAGCAAATAATAGTATAGTTTTTTAATCATTTTATCCTCCGACCCCAAAATTATTTTATCCAATTCTATTGGTTCTAATTTAATACCTAACTCTTTTTTGTCTTTCCGATATCTTGCCTGCAGTTGCAGGTATGCCCACCATTCTAATTCTATCCCTTCATCGTGGATGGTTTTCCTGGATTTCAATTCCCCTCTTTCATCTAAAATATTTTTATATGTTATGATCTTGTCTAATTGAGTAAATTTTGGGTGTACATATATTTCTAACGGTGAGATCCAACTAGGTACTTGGGTATAATTTGGTTGCCAAATTTTTGTCCATACATCAATAAGAGCTTGCCTAATATAGTGACTTCGAAAATATTTATGTACTTTATATTTATGATCCCATAATATGGCATGCCATCCTATTTGTAGGTCATGGCCCTCCAGACACAATAGTCTCCTATTTTTTAGTAATATCCAATCTCTTACCCATACTAATGCTGCGGCCTGGTAATATTTCTCCAAGTCTGGAAGACCAAATCCCCCCCTTTCCTTTGAGTCCTGTAGTAATTTTAATTTAATCCTTGCTCTTTTTCCTTGCCAGATGAATTTACACATCATTTTGTTCAAATTTTGAAAAAATTTCTTGTCTAATTTTATAGGTATACATTGGAACAAAAATAAAATTTTTGGCAACACATTCATTTTAATCACCGCGATTCTGCCCGTAAGAGAGAGCTGTAGGTTAGTCCAAATATCAAAGTCTTTTTGAATCTGTTCTATTAACTTATCATAGTTATCCCTTTTAAGCGTAGCGCATTTGGCAGTCAGTTGTATCCCTAAATGTCTAATTTTATTTGTAATTTGAACACCAATTCTATCAACCAATTCACTTTTCTGTATTTTAGTCATATTTTTGACAAGCATTTTAGTTTTTTCTTTATTTATTTTTAAACCTGCTATTTCCCCGTATCTATTCAATGTTTCCATCAGCCTAATCCCTGATTGTAGTGGTTCTTCAATAATAAAAACTAAATCATCTGCAAAGGCTTGTATTTTAAATGTCTCTTTCTTGATTTCTAGACCTTGGATCTGTTCATCTTGCCGGATTGCTCTAGTTAATACCTCGAGAGATAATATAAATAACAATGGTGATAGTGGGCAGCCTTGCCTTGTGCCTTTTTGCATTTGGAAACTCTCAGTCAGTTCTCCATTGATTATTACTTTGGCCACCTGCTTAGAGTAAACTGATTTAAACATATTTAAGAAATTTTCCCCAAAGTCCATATACAATAATTGATTAAACATAAAATCCCATTTTACATTGTCGAATGCTTTTTGGGCATCAAGAAAAATTAAACACATTTGCTTTTCATTATGTACTTCATAATATTCCAATATGTCCAAAACAGTCCTAATATTGTTTCTTATATATCTTTTAGATAGAAAGCCGTTTTGATCAATATGTATAAAATCCACTAAGAACCTTTCCAATCTTTGTGCCATTATTGCCATAAAGATTTTGTAATCTGAATTCAAAAGAGAAATGGGTCTATAGTTCTTAATTTGTGTCAGGTTGGTGTTTTCTTTAGGAATCAACGTGAGGAAGGCTTCTTCCCATGAAGCTGGTATTTTAGCTTGGGTTAAAACCTCGTTAAATAAGTCCAACAGCATTGGGCTTAAAGATTCTTGTGCAATTTTATACATTTCTGCAGGTATACCATCTGGTCCAGGTGTTTTATTATTTTTCTGTTTCTTAATTGCAACCGAGAGCTCTAAATGTGTTATCTCTTTATTTAGGAGAGTTTTAAATTCTTCTGGCACCTTGGGTAAATCGACTAGTTGTAAATACTGTACTATGTCATGGTTATTTCTCTTTTCGTCGTCCTTATATAAATTCTTGTAAAACTCATATGCCACTAGCTTTTTTCCTTCGTTCTGGCACACCATATCACCTTTGGCGTTATAAAGGTTGGTAACTCTCTGCTTATTATTGTGTTTTTTGATTTTATAAGCCAACCATCTCCCTGGTTTATTAGCATTTTCAAAGAAATTTTGTTTAGTACGTTTTATCTGCTGTCCTAGATCTTCCTTCGTAATAATATCCATCTTATGTTTAATTAAATCAATCTGTTGTTTCAAATCACATCTTTGTGGTTCATTTTGCAGGTTATCCT
This sequence comes from Crotalus tigris, assembly GCF_016545835.1. Lineage (NCBI taxonomy): Eukaryota > Metazoa > Chordata > Lepidosauria > Squamata > Viperidae > Crotalus > Crotalus tigris. Next base: position 23,078 of record NW_024100192.1, read on the forward strand.
CAACTTTACGTAGTTCTTCTTCCAGTTGTCTTTGGCGTTGTGTTTTGATTTTGTGTTGCCTAGCCATATAAGAAATTACAACGCCTCTCATGTAGGCTTTGGTTGTATCCCATAAATTTTGGCAGTTTGTATCCTCCTTTTTGTTTGACTTAAAAAACAGATCCAATTGTTCTTCTAATTTTGATTTGAATTCTTTATGATTTAAGATTGCCCTTTTTAGAGTCCATCTCCTCGTGTTTTTTTGCCCCTTCCATTTAATTCTAATCGGATTGTGATCAGCCCAGGTATTTGTATCAATCATAATCTCCTCTACTTCTAAATTTAAGTCAGCTGACATCCACACCATATCAATTCTGGACCAAGATTGATGACGTCCAGAATAAAAAGTAAACTGTTTTTTCCCAGGATTCCTTTCTCTCCAAATATCCTGTATATTAAACTCATCTACCATTTTAAAGAAAATATCAGATATTGTTCCTCTAATTCTTTTTCTATTCTTTCCACATTTATAATCTAGATTATTATCCACAATTGCATTATAGTCACCCATTATACAAATGCTATCATGTTCCAATTGGCTAATAATGTTGTAGAGTTTTTTATAGAAATGTTTTTGCCCCTCATTCGGGGCATAAATTCCAACCAAAAGAATTTTGGTTTTATTCAAAATTACTTCCACAATTAGAATTCTGCCATCTTCGTCCTTATAAATTTGCTTAGCCACAATTTCTTGTTTAATATATACTACCACACCTCCTTTCTTATATTGCGAAAGTGCTGCGAACATATTCCCCAATTTGGGACAATTTAATAAGTATTGATGTTGTTTTTTAATGTGGACTTCTTGTAACATTATTATATCTAAATTCATCTTATTGAGCCTATTGAAAAACTTCTTCCTTTTTGTTGGAGAGTTGAGGCCATTAACGTTGATAGATATAGATTCAACACATTTCTTCCCCTCCTTATCTATGTTTAGATCTAGTTACTATTGCTGGTCTAGACTCTTGAGTTTGTAAATCCTTCCCTCTTTCCACTGTTGATCTTATCGGTCTAGCCTCTTTAATTTCCTTAAACCTACTCTCCTCCTGCTTTTCTTCATTTTTCCCTTCATCAGTGTCCTCTCGAAGCTCAACTCTTTTACCTCTAGCTTCAATGGCTTGCACCAGTGTCTCTCCTTCCTCTCTTGCTTCTCTTTCAACTAAATCTTCCTTACTACCAAAGTTTTCCCTGTAGAATTCCTCTGCTTTTTCTATTGAGTCTAGGCGAAACTTTTTCTCCTGCCATGTTACCAGAATTCCTTCCGGAGTTAGCCATCTAAAATTGATATTTTTCCTTATCAGTTTGGAAGTTATGTATTGGTAAGGCCTTCGCAGGTCTCTCACTCTTTTGGGCACTTGTTTAAGTACAATCAGCTGTTTACCTCGATATTCCAGTGTATCATCTCTGAATCTGAAAAGAATTTCATCCCTAACTGATTTCTTAATAAACCTAATGTGCACTTCTCTGGGAAGATTGTGTCGTCTTGCGTAATTTGTGTGTATTCTATAGGTTTCATCTATCTCATTGGCCATCTCCTCTCTTGTAGACCCCAACGCTCCTGCTAGAATATCTGACATTATTACTGGGAGATCTTCACCTTTCATCTCTCCTACATTTTGAAACCGTAGATAATGTGCAGCCTTCTCAAGTTCCAAAGAAATAACTGTGGTTTCTAATTCTTTATTGGCTTGAACTAGCCTTTCATTCATTTCATCCACTCTCTGCTCTTCTTTATCAATCCTTTCCTCCATTTCTACTAGTTTTTGTTCATTTTTCATAAGTTGGTGGTGGAAGGATTCAAATTTCCCATCCATAGATTTAATTTTATCTTTAAGTTCACCTGTATCATTCCTTATTTCACCTATTTCTTTTTTCAGATCTTCATGGTTTTTACACATTAACTCTTGCATTGATTGCAGCATTTGTTGCAAGTCTTTAAGTGGGTTTGCCCTATCTTTTTGAGCCATTTCTTCTAGTGATCTTTGCCTAACAGAACCTGGTTCCAGCAATGTAGTTTGAAGTGTCTGCTTTCTCCCTATTCCAGCCCTTGTAAGATTTGGAGTGCTAGACATTTTTTTCAATTTTCCAAACCAACCTCCCCACTTATTTACAATTGTTAAAATGTTTTCCAGAGTATCAAAGTTGTTACTAAGAATCAAGAAGTTCTTAACATTACAAGGAAAGGGCAAATTTGCTACACAGTCTCTTTCCCTAGTAGTTTTTCCCTTCCCACTCTTACAGCAATTCTCGATTTAACCAGCAGGTGTCACTCTAATATTGTCTCTGGTATTAAACTTGTCTATTCATTCCAAAATGTCTACCTCCGTTTTTTTCCTTCCAGACGATCTCTCTTGTGCCTTAGAGTAGCTAGCCTTCCAGGGCTAAATTTCAGTCTCTGGAGTAAGGGAAGAAGGAGGACGCCCCCTTTCTCTTCTCTACAAATCCAGCCAACGTAGCAAGTAAGCAGGCAAGCCTTTTTAGCCAAACCTTCCTTTTCGCCGCTTTTCCAGGAGTGAGGGAAATCCCTCCTCCCCTCTTGTAGGCTACTAAAGTCGGTAAGTTTCATGTGAAATCCTCCAGTACGATCTCACACCGGATCCCTTCTAGCCAGAATCTCTGCTCAGATGAATTTGACTGGAACTGTCATGTCACCGTCCAGCTTTTCCACCGCTAAGCTTCGGCCAGCTGACTGCTGTCATTTCTTCACTGCCGCCATTGTCGGCCGTTTCCCCTTCTCCGCTTGACTTGTCAAAGCTTCTCCTGGGTTCGTGGCTCCTGGCTGCCGCCTGAATCCACTCCCCAGGGCGCCTTGTTGTTCCCAGTCCCCCTCCAGGGAACTAGGGATCACAAAGGATCTGTCAAACAGTCGGAAACGGGGTTAGATGCTTCAGAGAATCATCCAACACACCCGTTCTTCCTGGCAGCTGGCCCCGCCCCCCCTTCCACTTTTCTTAGTGTTGTGGTGCTGCAGTGTATCCTGCCCTTCTGAAGAGGGTCTGGACATAGCTTCTTTTGGGAGCAGTGGAGTGTTTCCTTGTGAAGCTGAGAATCTGGTCCATGTGTGTAGGCTTGCAGTAGACATGGGTTTCCAGTTCTCTGTTGTCTAGTCTCCTTATGTCAATGTTGAGGAATGGGAATTTGTTGTCTGTTTCCTCTTCCTGTATGAATTTGATCCCAGGCAATATATTATGGAGTATTTCCTCAATTTGGGAGTATTTGATGGTAAAGGTTTCAGAATTTTGGTTGAATGGTAGGTATAGCTATGGATTAAATTTGTTGCATGATTTCTTCTGCTATTAGGCCTGATATGGGTGATCCCATCATGGTACCTTGTACTTGATTATTTATTAATTGTACTTAATATTACAATTATCAGTGTATATCCTTGTAAAATCACCCAAAGAGCGCCAGAATCAATATTTAAGCTTTCTCTCGGAATCAGAGTTCATATTTTCTTCAGATAACAAGTACATGGAACAGTCAATTGCAAATATTGACATTTGCTTCCCAATTTCCTAAAGCCAATTAATATTTCCAGGACTGAGTTGTACAAACTGATGCTGTGTCTTCTACACTGCTCCATCTTCTCTCTTGTGGAATCACAATGCAGGATCCAAAATAAATAATCAAGGCTCAGTGCAGTGCTTGTTATTCAGTGTGCGCAGGGGAAATTCTCCAAAGAATGTTGAGATAAAACCCTGTGGACAAAAGAATGCATCTATAGTTATACAGGACATCTCAGAGAAGAGGGGGAAACTAATGTATAAGCAATAGATGATGTAAGCAAACATATTTGTGGGTAAAGGATTTCCCTTCTCCTGCCCTTCTACCATCTAGTTATTTTCATGGAGAGAAATAAAACAATAGAACAAAAGGAGAGGGGCCATCTGGGAATGCCATATGTTGAAAAGAAAGCATCTCCCACAAAGATTTACACTGATAATTGTAATATTAAGTACAATTAATAAATAAGAAAATCTATGCATAGACAAATTATGCAAATGGTCCTGAGAGAAAAACAGGCTGCAGTTCAATAAGCAAAATTCCTTATATCTCTGTATGTCAACATGTTCAGACGATTCCATTTCTGTAAAAACATCTTTCCTCATACACTGTAGCTTCACCATTTCCTGAAGGACCCCCAGATCTACAACAACACCATGGAAGGAATGTACTTGGATAGGAATGGAGATTTGATGGCTGACTTTGACATTTTGAGCTGGGTGTGGTTTCCTAATAAGTCCACCACCAGAGTGAAATTTGGGAGTCTAGTCAGAGAAGGAGCCACTGGAATCAAATTCAGCATCAACAAGGAAACCATCATGAAGCCACAATGGCTCAATCAGGTGGGGGGGAAGGTGTCCCATCTCTTTACTTTTGTCCATCCTCTCAATCTGTGTCTCCTTCCTTCCCAAACTATATATCAGACTGACTAAGGAAGAATTTCCTGACATTTAGAGGAATTAATAAGTGGGATGATTTTCCTCCAGAAGTTATGGGTGCTCCATCACTGCAGGGTTTTAGGAAAAGATTGAACAACCATTTGTCTGAAATAATATAGGGTTTCCTGTCCAAGCAGGGGGTTGGACTAGAAGACCTCCAAAGTCCCTTCCAAGTCTGTTATTCTGTTAAATTCATCCTTCAGATTTATACTGTTTCCATTTAGAACTAGCAAAAGAAAATTCGTTGTGTGAAGTATGGAAATCTAAGGGACACAGAGGGAAATTATGTTTGGGTGGAGGAAAACAGAAACAGAATTTAAGCTGAGGGGGAGATAAATAAAATCTCTGTATTTTTTTCATTTGGACATGTAGAAATGCAAGAATTGAATTTATCTAGACATTTGGTACAAGAAATGTACAAAATCCGTCATCCTGGAGAATTCCAGTATTCCCATTTCTCCTCTAAATCATGCTGATGTGTTTTTCCAAAAGTTGCTCTGACAGTCTTCCAGAGTCAGTCCTCCAAAATGGAAGCATGTCTGACTATCATGAACTGCTTTCAGTGTAAAAAAATAACTTTCTAGAAAATTATTAGACCTTCCCTGGAGTAGTCACCACAACATGGCCTGGAGGAGAAACACAACGTTCCATTTCTAGTCCATTTTGCACATACCTGTTTTGCTGATCCCGTTCCAATTCTATAATTCATTTCATTGCTGATCAGTTTTGCCGATGCTTCTGAATGCCAATTCTATTCACTTTCAGCCCTTGCCTTACTCCCAGTGTGTGGACCCTTGTCAGCCTGGATATTTCAAGGTGATCCAGGAAGGAAAACCAATCTGCTGCTACAACTGCATCCCCTGTGCAGAAGGGAGTTTTTCCACCAAAGAAGGTGGGTGAGTGGGAATCAAAATTTTTATTTCTGCCTTCCATCCCCCTGCGGATGAATACACACAAATTCAGATGTGGGTTTTCTGATTCCAAATTTTAACTCCCGCCCTATAAATTCATGGTAAATATACATTTGTCCTCTGCAGATGCAGACCAGTGCACCAGATGTCCAGACGATCAGTATCAGAACAAGCATCGAGATCAATGTATCCCCAAAATTGTCACCTTTTTGTCCCATCAAGAGCATTTGGGAATTATTCTTACTTTCTTTGCCCTATTCCTAATCTTAACCACAGTTTTAGTCTTGGGAATCTTCATTAAATTCCAAGAAACTCCAATTGTCAAGGCCAACAACCGGGACCTCTCCTATATCCTCCTGATCTCCCTTCTGCTTTCCTTCTTGACTTCCCTTCTCTTCATTGGTCAGCCAAGGAGAACCACCTGTCTTCTCCGACAAACAATTTTCAGCATCATCTTCTCCATTGCTGTGTCTTCTGTCTTGGCCAAAACAATTATGGTGGTCCTGGCCTTCCTGGCCATAAAGCCAGGAAACAGAGTGAGAAGGTGGCTGGGCAAGAATCTGGCCAACTCCCTCATCCTTTCTTGTTCCAGTGTCCAGGTTGTCATTTGTTTCACCTGGTTAGGAGTCTTTCCTTCATTCCCTGATTCTGACATGTATTCGCAGCCTAGAGAGATTGTTCTGCAGTGCAATGAAGGCTCTGTCACTATGTTTTATGTTGCCCTTGGTTACATGATCTTTCAGGCTGCGATTTGCTTCGTGGTTGCTTTCCTGGCCAGGAATCTGCCTGCATCCTTCAATGAAGCCAAGCTGATCACCTTCAGTATGCTGGTCTTTTGCAGTGTCTGGATCTCCTTTGTGCCTACCTATCTGAGCACCAAAGGGAAATTCATGGTTGCTGTGCAAGTCTTCTCCATCTTGGCCTCCAGTGCTGGCCTTCTGGGCTGCATCTTCATTGCTAAGTGTTACATCATTTTGCTAAGGCCAGACCTGAATACAAAGGAGCAACTGATGTTCAAAGCTGAAGTAAAAAAATGACTCTGATGGATGTTCTGGGGATATAATTCTCACCCAATATAATTCCCACCAATTTTGTACTTTCAGGAGAAAACATTATCATGCTGCTTTTTGAAGTGATCTCCTGGTTAAGCCGAATTTCCATGTTTTTATGTTTATGTGTCTGGCAGTATTATTTAGCATTTTAGGCTTCATTATTAGCCTTTAAGTGAGGATGTTATTAGCATTTTACTTTGCCAGTGTTGGTCTCCTTTCAGACTTTAGAAAGAATGCTTTTCTTCTGTTTTTTTCTATGGGAAAAAATCTAGCCTTTTCAGCAACTGAACTTTAGACAATGTATTCTGAAAGTAATTGAATAGACTTGCAAGTTTTAAGTAAGAAACAAATCAAGCCTGGAAAGGGCATGATGTAACCCATAAATTTACCATTTGTGGAATGTAATCTCTCATCAATGTTTTCTATTGTTCAGTTATCTCGGGTAATAAATGTCATTCATTCTTTCTTTATTTGCTTTCTGATTTATCACATATACCAAATTTTTGTATCATTTGTTTCTGTGCCCTATCAAAAGACTTGGACCACCCACCGTTCCCAAAAGTGTTTTTCACTGTGATTTATATTGTTGGGTAGGGGTGAAAAGGCTAGTTTTTAAAAAGAAAAAAATGTTTTTAATCTCTCAAATTTGGAGAAATTTTCATCAGCTCCACGCCAAATTTAGGGTGTCTGAATTTCAGGAAACAATTGGAGAAAATAAAACTGCAACATAAATGGTGCACACCTTTTTCTTTTAATCCAAGGAACATTTGTTCATTAATAAAATATTTTATAATTTTTTTTTATTAAAAATTTTTGAAATTTTACAATAAAAACCCCTTCCCCAATCCCTCCCAACCCTCCCCAAAACCCTCCCCCATTCTTCCCAGAGCTGAATACAGGCTTAACTAGAACTTAAAAGAAAAAAAATAATTTTAAACCCAAGTAAACCTTAAACCAATATCATTACACTCAGTAAACAGATTATAACATACTTTAACTCCATTATATATAAAAAACAGAAAGGAAAATAAAAAAAATAAAAAAAATTAAAGAATAATAATAATTACACTTCTAAATAAATATCTTAAACTTTAAATATAAATTATTCAAAAGCTAGATGGTATTTTTTTATATCATACTTATATTGTATAAAATTTATCCATCTTTTCCACACCAAAAGGTACTTCTCTTGCGATTGATCTTTCAAGAAAGCCAAAATTTTTGCCATTTCCGCTAAATAAGATACTTTAAAAAACCATTCTTGCAAAGTAGGTAAAGATTCCTTCTTCCAATATTGCCCTCTTAACAACCTAGCCGCAGTAATTAAATTTAACATTAAAATAATCTCTTTATCATCACAATCCGAAACAATGCCCAACAAAAACAGTTGTGGAGTAAATTTTATCCTTCTTTTAAAGATTCTTTGAATATTCCACCATATCTTAATCCAAAAAGCTTTTATACTTTTACATGACCACCAAATATGATAATAAGTGGCATCCAAGCAACCACATCTCCAACATTTAGGCTGCAGGTTTGAATACATACGAGACATTTTTTGTGGATCAAGGTGCCATCTATAAAACATTTTATAAAAATTTTCCCGTAAATTTGGGGCTTGTGTAAATTTAACATTCCTCACCAAAATAATCTCCCAAGTGTCTAATAGAATCGGTTCATCAAAATTTTGTGCCCACTTAACCATACAGTCTTTAACTAACTCTGCTTCTGAATCCAATTCCACTAACACACCATAAATTCTTTTAATATGAGTTCGACTTTGATCTCTGATTTGTTTTAACAAATTCTCAGCCTCTCTAAACAAGCCCACCTTGCAATCTATCTTCCACCTTTCCGATAGTTGTCTATACTGAAACCAAGAATAGATAATATTTTCTTGTACTAATTCATCCATAGATTTTAATTGCCAATTTTTACCATCCCACTTAAGTAATTGTGTATAAGAAATAGTATCCATCTTAATTCCTCTCCTTATTCCTTCTATTGCATGCCATGGAATAGCCTATTATGGAATTCTTGAATCACTTCTCTAATATTTCTTCCAAACCCGAAGTAAAGAAATTCTTAAGATATGAGATTTAAAAACCCTATCAACCTTTTTATTATAAATTAAATAGGCATGCCATCCAAACAATAAATCCCATCCTTCCAGAAGGAGTATATCTGCATTTGTTAAATTAACCCAATCACTAATTAATGTCAAAAGCACAGCATGGTAGTACAATTTCAGATTCGGTACCTTGAGTCCACCTCTCTCTCGTATATCTTGTATATAATATGCGTTTCCTGCAAACAAATAATTTCATTATTATGCTGCTTCAAATAGTGAAATATTTTCTTTCTCTTTTGAGGGGAATTAAGGCCATTAGCATTCCATGTCAGGAGCTTTACCATCTCTCTCATCCAAAAGCCTAGAGAAGACTGCTTGAAGATCTGCCATTGAAGATTGCACCGAAGATCTCTTAGGTCTTGCTCCTCCCACAGGCTCAGAAACAAATTCTTGTAAATCTTCTTTGACATTTTTCTTCTGTTGTTCCTTTTCCTTACGTCTATGCGCTGCCCGAGTCATTCTTTGCTCTTTCATCTCAGCTTGTTGAAACCACTCAGCCTGTGATTTTCCAGCTTTCATCAACACAACTTCTTCAGACTGCTGCTCAACCTCCTTCCCATCCAAGACTTTAAACATTATAGGTGGTGATGAGCGTGCTCCCAGGACTGAAGTATAGAACTCCTTTGCTTTAAAAACAGTATTAAGTCTATAACGTGTCCCCACATGGCTCACCACTATTCCAATCGGAATATCCCATCTGAATGGCATTTGCCTTTTTTTTAAGTTCATCTGCCAGAAAAGTAAACTCTTTTCTTCTTCTCAAAATTTTAGAAGGGATCTCCTTTAAAATTATAACATCTTGTGCAGCAATCTGGAACCTCTTGTTATAAAAAGCTTCTATGATTTCATTGCGCAGAGATCTTTTCCCAAAGTAAATTACCACATCTCTTGGCAGGTTTCTTTGCTTTGCAACCCAGGAGTTAACTCTAATTTTTCAACCACAGAAGCAAGTCCTTTTAAAGCCAAAACTATATCTTGCCTCAAAATGCTATTATTCTCCACTAAAAGCTCTTTCATTTCACCTCTAATTTCAGATATAGCATTTCCCATTATATCTTGCATATCTTTTACCGTTATTGGTTGCAGAGGAGGAGAAGATGGTGGTATGAGTTTAGGTTGTTCTGCTGGTAATATCGCAGTACCTTAGGTACTGTAGAAGTTGCTTGACGCTTTGAAGCCATTTTCAAAAATTTATTTCTTCTTTCCTCCTTCTTAAGAAAAAAAATACAAAAGATACAAAAAAAAATCCCTTAAAAAAGTAAAAAAAAAAGGTTAAACAGAGAGGGAAAATAATCCTCTTAAGACCCAAATCCACCTTCAAAAAATCATTATAAGTAATCAAATCCGTTCCGTTCCATTCCAATCACTTAGAAAAAAAAAGAAACAAAAAGCCTGCCAATCGCCATTTTACTTTGCCTTTCAGCAAAAGAAAAAAAAGGAATAAAAATAAATCTTTAAACTAAAAGTCCAAATAAAATCAAAAAAATAAAATCCTCTATTCAGCTCTGTCCGCTTTTAAAATAACTCACCAGATCACTATAATCGCGGAGGTGGGAGCGGCGTCTTGCTTTGTCCCTAGAGACAAAGACAGCTGAGAAGCAGAGACAATCTGAACTCCGTGAGAGCACTCTTTTCACACCCCAAAAAAAATTCTTTGGGGGATTTCAGAGGCTCTACCACTATTCAGATGATACTCCCCTCCCTCCCTTTGCCCGGGAAGGAGGTTTTGAACCGCAGAACAGCTAATGCCTGCTGTTCTTAGCAGTTCTAACACTTTCTCAGGAGTACGGCTACAAAGTAGCCGCCATCGCCAGCACAAATCCACCGGAAGTCATATTTTATAATTATTAAGATCTACCAAACTGTTAGAAGAAAGCATGTTCTCTTTTTCTGTAATCTATCCTGTCTAACAATCAAAAGTACTTTTTATCAGATCAGAAGTACTTTTTATTTATTTGAGGGGTCCTTGGTGTTCTTTGAGCTTGCTTGTTTTCTTGCAGACATTTCATTACCAAACTAGGTAACATCATGAGTGCTAGTAACTATCATCAGTGACTATCACTGATGACGTTACCTTGTTTGGGTAATGAAACTTCTGCAAAAAAACAAGCAAACTCAGAGTGCTCAGGACTCGTCATTTCAATCCTGAGCTAGAAATATTTATTAGCATTTTTTTTTCATTTTTATGCAAGAAAGACATAAGAGGGTTCCAGTCATGAATAAATGTAGATAATTTCCTTTCTGTAATCAAAGAAGTTAATTTATCCGTTTCAGCTATTCTAACAAATTCGCCAGCCATTTCTCCATAGTGGGTTGTGTGTCTGAGGATCCCATCAGGGGAGGGCTGAAACTGTCTAATAGACCCCACAGATCATTGGTAAGAAGGGGTCAGGATTGGGTGGGAGACGGTGGTGTGGTGTTCCTGCTTTCAAAGAGAAAAGTCAGAGGAGAGACATGTAAACAAAGCAATAGATTGATGAAGAAACCCTGATTGGCAGATAAGAAATGACATTTAATTGAAAGGGGGAAAGGAAGGATAAGCAGTGAAGATGCCTACACATTTTCTTCAAAATAAAATTAGAAAAGAGAATCTATTGCACAAGAAAGGAAATTTTTGGAAACTTCCCAAATTTCTAGATTCATGTAACCCCAAGTTGGCTTCTTGTTAGCACTTTAACACTCTGCTCAAGTCAACAAGTCATAAATGCTAATAGCAGAGAAGAGGTCTCTTCTACAGTCATGCCAACACCCTTAAATACTAGAAATATATTACAGATACGTTTTGTATGTTGTATTATGTATGACTCCAGCTAGACTCCAGCAGTATGTGGATCGAGAACTTCCAGAAGTACAGGCAGGATTTCGAAGAGGCAGAGGAACTAGAGATCAAATTGCCAACATAACCTGGATCATGGAGAAAGCTAGGCAGTTCCAGAAAAACATCTACTTCTGCTTCCTTGCCTATCCAAAACCTTTGATTGTGTGGATTACAACAAATTGTGGCAAGTTCTTAAAGAGATGGGAGTACCTGACCATTGTATTTGTTTCTTGAGAAACCTATATGTGGGCCAAGAAGCAACAGTGAGAACTGGACATGGAACCACTGATTGGTTCAAAATTGGGAAAGGAGTCCAGAAAGGCTGTATTCTGTCACCTTGCCTATTTAACTTATATGCAGAGGACATCACGAGAAAGGCAGGGAATACTGCATACAGTTGTGGTCACCACACTACAAAACAGATGTTGAGACCTTGGAAAAAGTTCAGAGAAGAGCAATTAAGATGATCCAAGGCCTGGAGACTAAAACATATGAAGAACAGCTGTAGGACTTGGGTTTGGCTAGTCTCAAGAAAAGAAGAAATAGGGGTGACATGATAGCAGTATTCCAGTATCTGAGATGCTGCCACAAAGAAGAGAGGGTCAAATTATCCTCCAAAGCATCAGAGGGCAGGACAAGAAACAATGGTTGGAAACTAATCAAACAGAGAAGCAACCTGGAATTAAGTAGAAAGTTCCTAATAGTAAGGACAATTAACCAGTGGAGTGGCTCGCCTTCAGAAATCATGGGCACTCCATCACTGGAGGTTTTTAAGAAGAGACTGGACAGATACTTGTCTGAGATAGTATAGGTTCTCCTGCTTGAGCCGGGGCCTGGACTAGAAGACCTCCAAGGTCCCTTCCAGCTCTATTCTATTCTAACATCCCGATTGTTGTCTTTAATTATGAGAGTTTCTTGAAATTTACTGAAGGTGCCCAAGACTAAGCCTGATCCCAAGAAACAGAAACAAGGGAAGGGGAGCTGGGATGATTCCCAAGTGGTTAAAGCACCATGCTGGGAAGTGGGAAACCATGAGTTCAAGCCCCCCTTTGGGCATGAAAACTGGCTGGATGACTTTGGCCATCTTTCTCAGCTCAACCCACCTCTCAACCAAAGGATCAAATGTGACCTGTGGACCATAAAATGCCAAGGTCTACATTAGTGGATCAAAACACCCTTTCATGGACAATGTCAAGGTATGTTATATTTCTGGAAAATCACAGGCTGAGTGGTTTCAACAAGCAGAGATGAAAGAGCAAAGAATGACTCGGGCAGCTCATAGACGTAAGGAAAAGGAACAACAGAAGAAAGAAGTTAAAGAAGTCTCACAAGAATTTGTTTCTGAGCCTGTGGGAGGAGCAAGACCCAAGAGATCTTCGGTACATTCTTCAATGGCAGATCTTCAAGCAGTCTTCTCCAGGCTTTTGGTTGAGGGAGATGGTAAAGCTCCTGACATGGAATGCTAATGGCCTCAATTCCACTCAGAAGAGAAAGAAAATATTTCACTATTTAAAGCAACATAATAATGATATTATCTGTTTGCAGGAAACGCATATTATCTCTAAGGATCAAAAATATTTAGTTAATGCTCGATTGGGATCTCACTTTCTATCTTTTGCTCTTGGGAAAAAAGGGGGTGTAGTTATTTATGTTAAGCAAAATTTATCAGCTTGTTTAGTAGATTCTGATCCTCAAGGGAGATATGTTATGATTGAAGTGGGATTGTATGGTAAGAAAATACTTATAGTAGGTTTGTACGCACCAAATCAACAACAGGAACAATTTTATAGGTTGTTACATCAAAAATTGATTTCACTGGATTATAGATCTGTTATATTAATGGGAGATTGGAATGGTGCTTTAGATACATATTGTCCGCGAATCCAAAGTCGTTCGTGACGTAAAGCAAAGAAGACCGGCACACGCTGACACCCACCAAGCTCTTTATTAAGCATGTGAGACAAAGTCAGCCCTGGGGCCTGATTCCCCTCCACCGCAATATATCGGCGTGCTCCACCCTGTAGCTCCGCCCCCCATCCCAAACCAGCATCCGTTTGAAATGGATATATGCTATGTCCGTTCCCTGCGCTGTCCCTTTTCCCGACGAAGTTCCGCCCCCACGCCCCGCTGTCCGTGCGCCCGGTCTGCGCCCCTGTTGCCCGCCGCTAAGCTCGCCCTGCTGGAGTCCCTGGCGGCTGGGAGACAACCCCCCCCTCTCCCGCCGGGATGCATCCCCATTAGCACAAGGTGTTTCGCCCGTTGTTGGCCTTCCAGCGCCTCGCAAATGGCTCGTTGGAGCTCCCTCCGTTCTATCAGGTGCCGTTGACGTCTGTCGTGCTGTCCGTGGAGACGTTCGCGAGGGAGTTCGCCCGGTGCGGCGGTGGGGTGTGGCAGTGCACAGCTCAACTGTTTCTCGCCCCCGTGAGTTGACGTTCGTGCTCCCCCTGTCCCTGGTTGTATGGCAAGCCGTCGGGGCTTGACATGCGGCCCCCTCTACCACTCGTCCCCCTGGGGAGGAAAAGAAAGGGGTTGAGTACACAACATTACACTTGTTCCGCCCCGGCTTATCTGGGTGCCTCCGGTGGACTGTCCGAATCAGGTTGGGTGCCCTTATATCCTCCTCTCCCACCCAGGTCGCGTCTGATAGCGGGTAGCCCTTCCACCGAAGGAGGTATTGGGTTTTGCCATATCGCTTCCGTGAGTCTAGGACCTCCTGCACCTCGTAATGGGACCCGGATATCGGTCCTGGTACCCCGTCAGCATAGGGACTTCTATGTGTTGGTTTGAGTAGACTACTATGGAACACGGGGTGAACCTTGCCTAGAGAGGCGGGAAGCCGTAGCCGAACTGTAACTGGGTTAATCACTTTGAGGATCTGGAAAGGCCCGACATACTTCGGGCCTAGCTTCTTACATGGCACTTGCAGACGCAGATATTTGGTGGCTAAATACACCCAGTCTCCCACTTTGAACGGTTTATGCTCGGCCCGTTTTTTGTCGGCTTGGACCTTGGCAGCCGCTTCGGCCTTCCTTCGGGCTATCTTCACCCGGTCCCACAACTCTGGAAGTTTGGACGTCCATGTTTGAGGGGTCTGGCCGCTGGCCACCTCTGGTGACAATTCGGGCATGGGGTTAAACTCCAGACCATACACTATTTTAAACGGGGTATACCCCGTACTGCTGTGGACGGTATTATTATATGCCACTTCAGCAAACGGCAATAAATCCACCCAATCCGTTTGCTGGAATGACACATAACTTCGGAGGTACCTTTCCACCATGGCGTTTGCCCTTTCCGCCGCCCCGTTAGTGCTCGGGTGATATGCTGAACTCAGCGCCTGTGAGGACCCTAGCGAACGAACGAACACCCTCCAGAATTCTGCGGTAAATTGCACCCCTCTATCTGACACTATTCTTCTAGGTACACCGTGAAGCCGATAGATGTGTTGAATAAACAACCGGGACAATCGTCGTGCTGATGGCAGGCCTTTGCAGGGGATGAAATGTGCCTGCTTGGAAAAGAGATCTACCACGGTCCATATCACACTGTAGCCCCGATTGCTGGGTAGTTCTACGATAAAATCCATGGCGATCTCTTCCCACGGCCGGGACGGATCGGCCACCGGTTGTAATAACCCCATAGGCTTCCCTACCCGGGGTTTTGCACTAGCGCACACGTGGCACCCTTTTACATATTGTTCCACATCTGCTTTTTGTTTGGGCCACCAACAACTTCTGTAGTACTTGCCGTACCAGGCTGATAGGCTCCTCCCGTGTTTCGGTATATATTAGAATGTCATCTAGGTACACGAGTACCCCGCGGTATAGGTGTTCATGCAACACCTGATTGATCAACTGCATGAATACCGCGGGGGCTCCTCGTAACCCGAACGGCATGACGCGAAACTGGAAACTGCCTAACGGACAGTTAAACGCCGTTTTCCATTCGTCGCCAGCCTTAATTCGTACTCTATAGTACGCCTCCCGTAAATCTAATTTAGTGAATATGCAGCCCGTCCCCAAATGTGCCAATAGATCTTTCATTAGGGGCAGGGGGTATACATGCTCAACACATACCGCGTTCAACCCCCGAAAGTCGACACATAAGCGTAACGATCCATCCTTCTTTTCTTTAAAGAGGACGGGGGCCGCTATCCGGGACCTAGCAGGCTGAATAAACCCTCGCGCTAGGTTCTGGTCGATGTATCTACGGAGTTCCTGCACCTCCGGTGGTGTCATCGCGTACATCCGGGGTTTCGGGAGCTTAACCCCCGGCAATAGCTCTATAGCGCAATCCGTCGGCCGGTGAGGGGGCAGGTGATTACACTCCTCCTCACTGAAGACCGCCGCTAAATCCCTGTATTCCTCGGGATATGTTACCTCCCCCACCGTTTCCTGGAGTTGCGCCGCTACCCCCGGAAGCTTGGGGACCTGGCCCTCGCCACCACCATTCCCTGGCGTTGGACCTACCCCAAGACGCACTTTCCGGTACCCCCCTTCCCACCATATAGTTGGGGTCCATTTGTCCAACCAGGACAACCCCAAGATGACCGTCTTCGCCGTAATGGGAACCACAATGAATCGTAATCCCTCCCAATGGTCTCCTAGGTCCATGCGTACCCGTTCCGTTACATGGGTCGCGGGGACCCCCCCCAACAATGACCCGTCCACTTGTTCGAACCGTATGGGTTGTGGTAATGGATATATCCGGAACCCACTGTCCACCGCTACCCTCCTACTCATCAGACAACGTGTACATCCGGTATCGATCAAGGCCTGACACGCCTTCCGTACACCCGTCACCGGACTCGTAAGGACTATAGGGAGGAGGAATGGGTTGATGGGATCACTCACCATTGGATCGGCCATTCCCTCGTCAGGGCTGTCCTCCTCGTCCCCCGTCTGGTAGCGTACCCCGGCTACGGGCACTGGCGTGACCGGGGCTCCTGGCTTCGCCCCTGGAACCGGCTGCTGGACAACCGCCCTGAAACTCTCTGTGGCTTTCTTCAGTGGTGTGGCTCTACCACCTGCTGCGGTCTTACGGGGGCTGGGTGCTGGACAGTCGGCTGCGCGGTGACCCGGCTGGTCGCAACGGAAGCACCGGAAACCCGCTGCTCCTGACGGTCCCGGTGGCTTTGGTGTTGGCCGCTGTTGGTCCTGGCCGCCCTCGCGAGGTCTATCCCCGGGACGCCGCAGCCGCGAAACATCCCCGTACCCTCGATACACTTCTTTCAGGCCTGCTTCAATCTCGATCACTACCCTGAACCAGTCTCTCAGTCTGTTGGGCACACCCCGATATACGCAGGCTTGCCGTAAGTCGTGGTCTAGGCCTGCTCTGAATTGATGTACCAACATCCGCTCCGGCCAAGAGGACTGCAACCGCCCGGCTAACTTCCGAAACTCCCGCACGTACTCGACGGCCGGACGTTTCCCTTGTTGGAGCGCCAGCAGGTCCGCCTCGGCCCTCTGTGCCCGAGTGGGGTCATCGAACCGCCCATGCAGAGCGTCCAGGAACAGCCCCGCACTCCCCAACTCCCGGGCATGGTCACTGTACAGGTTGGCCGCCCATGCGGCCGCCTCTCCGCGCAAGGCGGCAGTAATGGCGCCGACCATAGCCCATTGGGAGACATATAGCTGTGCGAACTGGTCCAGGTGGCTTATGGCCTGTCCCAGGAACATCGCCAATTGGTCAGGGTTACCGTCGAAGGTAACCGGAATAGGGGGAACCCCCCATAGATATCCTGGCCCCCACGGGCCCTGGGGTTGGCCTGGTCCCACGTTTGGATGTCCGGCCGCGAAGTCCTGCCGTTCCCTCCCCCCTGTTGCGGTCAGGCCTCCTGCCACGTTCCTGGGCCCACCCGGCTGGGCTGGGTGTGGCTGACCCGCCGGCCCGCCCGAGGGGAGTCCCATAACGCCCAGGCCACCTGTGGGATTGGGCAACCGCAGCCGCGGACTACTCAGGCGGAATCTAGACGAGGGGGTGCGACCCGTAGCCTCCCCTTCCGACTGCCACGTATCGGCGGCGCCTTTGTAACTCGCTTCACCAAACCGGTGACGCAGGATATCCATGGTTTCCTGGCCCGGAGCCGTGGAGTAGCTCCAGTCTTCATCTTCCTCCACCGTGGCACGTCTCTCCCGCCACCCCGAATGCCCGAGCTTCGGCTTTGGCGTTAGGAGCTGCTCGGGCTGTAGACCAGTCACCGCCGGGCTTTGCCACCACTCCTCCTGGGGCTTAGCGGCTCCTGCCTCTCCCACCGCGAGCTCCGATATTACAGACTGTAACAGTTTTGGCCGTACTACCGGCTGGGCCACCGCCGGCTCCGCCGCCGGGACAGCATCCACAACCCCGCCGGCCGCCACCTCTCCCTCGACCAAGGCAGCCCCCTGAGTCCCCTCCGCCATACCGTAGCCGTACACGGGAACCGTAGACTGGAGGGTTGGGGTGAGGGCTGACTTTATGTCCGCGTATCCAAAGTCGTTCGTGACGTAAAGCAAAGAAGACCGGCACACGCTGACACCCACCAAGCTCTTTATTCAGCATGTGAGACAAAGTCAGCCCTGGGGCCTGATTCCCCTCCACCGCAATATATCGGCGTGCTCCACCCTGTAGCTCCGCCCCCCATCCCAAACCAGCATCCGTTTGAAATGGATATATGCTATGTCCGTTCCCTGCGCTGTCCCTTTTCCCGACGAAGTTCCGCCCCCACGCCCCGCTGTCCGTGCGCCCGGTCTGCGCCCCTGTTGCCCGCCGCTAAGCTCGCCCTGCTGGATTCCCTGGCGGCTGGGAGACAACCCCCCCCTCTCCCGCCGGGATGCATCCCCATTAGCACAAGGTGTTTCGCCCGTTGTTGGCCTTCCAGCGCCTCGCAAATGGCTCGTTGGAGCTCCCTCCGTTCTATCAGGTGCCGTTGACGTCTGTCGTGCTGTCCGTGGAGACGTTCGCGAGGGAGTTCGCCCGGGGCGGCGGTGGGGTGTGGCAGTGCACAGCTCAACTGTTTCTCGCCCCCGTGAGTTGACGTTCGTGCTCCCCCTGTCCCTGGTTGTATGGCAAGCCGTCGGGGCTTGACACATATAGAGACAAAAAAGGACCTTCTATTTCTTTCAAACAGGCTAAACTACCTAAGGCTTTTTTTGATTTGAAAGAGGACTGGGAGTTGCGAGACTATTGGCGAGAACATAATTTGGAAGAGAGAGACTTTACCTTTTTTCCGGATAGACATCAATCTTTCTCAAGAATTGACTTTTTTTTTATCATAACGGACTTATATTTTAGGGTAAAGAATGTTAAGATTTTTCCAAGGACATTGACAGATCATAGTCCAGTGTGGATGGAATTGGTTAATGAAAAAGAGGAGAGGAGATCTTGGAGGATGAATGAAAACTTATTTAGACAAAAAATGAATGTTCAGAAACTTAAAGAGCAATTAAAGGAATATTTTGTTTTAAATATGAATAAGGGAACTTCAATGTCAATGGTTTGGGATGCAGGTAAAGCTTACATGCGTGGGGTCTTGATACAAATGAATAAGGCTTATAGACAGAAGCAGGTGCAGGAACGTAAGGACTTGGAAGATGAGATTAAATCAAAAGAAAAAGCTTTAATTTCGAATCCTACAGATGAGAAGATTAAGGAATCTATAAAACTGCTTAAATCGCAATTTAATATGTTAATGGCTGATCAAACTGCAACTAATTTATTGTACATGAAACATAACACATTTTGTAATGCTAATAAGCCAGGGAGATGGCTGGCCTACCAATTACGAAAGAAACAGAAGTTGAGAACTATAGATAAAATAAATTATAATGGTAAATTGGTATATCAGAAGGAGTTGATTAAGAAATCTTTTTTAGATTATTATAAAAAATTATATATGGGTAGGAAAGTACAGGCTTTAGATATAGATAAATATTTACAAGATGCTCATTTCCCTAAATTAACAGAAGATCAGAAACAAGAAATTAATGGTTTGATTACTATAGAAGTGGTTTCATGTGGCCTGTGAAGCCATCCTGGAAACAGTGAGGGAACAGCCCCCTCTACCTTGGCCCTGGCCCAGACCGGCTGGGAGCCAATGTACAATTTTGTGGTGGTCATCTATGCTGAAACGCATTCAGTCTTAGCTCTATAAGCCCCCCCCCCCTGGCATGGCCTGAGAGGAACAGTGAGGCTCCTCCAGTGGACCGTGCCTTGGCACTTGCCCTGGTCCCACCCCCTTCTACCAGAGACCCTCAGATTTGTCCCACTCCTGCCCAGGCCCCCACAGGAACCCTTGACACCAATGGGGTAGAGCTGGCCACACCCACCCAGTAGGCCAAACCCACTCCATCCACACCTACCCAGTAGGCCACACCCACCCTGGCCACACCCACCCAGCCCCCCCAATGCTGATGCGGTCCTCAATTAAATTGAGTTTGACACCCCTGTTATATAACAAGGGAGAGGCTTTTTATTTTCCTTGACTCTTCCAGATAAAAAGGAGCATGTCATATGTTTGGATGGATGGATGGATGGATGGATGGATGGATGGACGGACAGATGGATGGATGGACATCTATTTCAATCATATGCATTCAATTCCAGCATGGGAATAAAAGTAAAGCCGCCCTGAGTCCTTTGGGATTGGGCGGCATATAAATATTTGAAAATAAATAAATAAATAAAGCATCTACCCTAAAAAATAAAGATCTGAATAATAAGGAACACACAGTAAGTCTAAGTCAACATCAGCCTCAAAAGTCCACAATAAGAAAAAGGTAACAGTAACTTCATCTAAGCAAAAACACAGCATCATAAAATAAGCATCACTTATAATAACATGAAAGAAAACCAACTGGAAATCAACCAAGCAAAATGACAGGTGTCCCAAATGCCCACAGAACAATTTGGTCTTGGATGCTTTCTAGGAATCCATTATGTTGAGTTATATCAGGACTTGTTCAGTTGAATTCCCTGTTCACCCTGCAGGAAGGACTTTGCAAAACTTCTACATCTCCAGATAATTATTAGTAGAATGATAGTGATTTCTTTCTTGCTTTCATGATAAATGTCAAGAGATTCTTCTCTCCTCCAGAGATTCTTTGGAGCGGATCAACAGACTCAGGAGCAATACATAGTAATGTTTGGCATCATGGAAGTTAGTGCATAAATTGTCTTGTCACCTTGGGAAGCTGGCCTGAGCTTCATGGCCACCAGGAGGTCTGCTGTTGTGTTGACCCATGTTTCCATCATTTGAGAAGCCTTCTCTGGACTTCATACTATATTAGAAAAGTCAGTCTTGCTGCTATCTGCTTTCAACTTCTCCAAACTTCTTCTGCTCTTCTGATTCTGAGATCAGATGCAAGGCAGGGGACTCCTTCAGTTAAACCAGAAATGGACCCTCTACTTCTGCTTCTGATGGAGCTTTTGTTGGCCCAGGCAGCCTGTGGGATGCTCAGCACCAGGTGCTTCTTGACTTTGGGGAGGGATGCAAGAGACCCACTCAATCATTACAGGCCAGGAGACCATCTCATCAGTGGACTCTTCTCTGCAACAAATACTCTACAACTGAGCTGCAAAATTTCAGTTTGAGTCCTTCTAAAAAGTTTCATCAGTAAGTTACATAATGTTTGAGTGATGTTATATTATGTTGCCTTTGAGAAAGAAAGTGGGTGAAGGAAAGCAGTGAGGTTTTAATTAATTAGATCTACAGTTACGTCTGTATCACTGTTTTTTTGTAAAAAAAAAAAAAAAAATAGGTGCCGGAACTCACACATGTCACACAACCCGCCTTGCCTACCCTACAAAGTTCCATCCCAAAAAGGTGCCAGAACTCCGTTCTGGGCATTCTATGAGAAAAAAAGCCCTGGTCTGTATAGAAACAGCATGAAGTGGAACACATTCAGCACATAAAACAAAAGTATGCTTTAAAGCTCAGCAGCGTTGTCCAACTGATCTCTAAATAATAATAATAATAATAATAATAATAATAATAATAATAATAATAATAATAATGGTGATGATGGTGATGATGATGATGATGATGATAATGATGATGATGATAGAGTTGGAAGGGACCTTGGAGGTCTTCTAGTCCAACCCCCTGGTCAGGCAAGAAACCCTATAACCATTTTAGACAAATGGCTGTCCAGTCTCTTCTTAAAACTTCCAGTGTTGGAGCACCTACAACTTCTGCAGGCAAGTTGTTCCACTGATTAATTGTTCTAACTGTCAGGAAATTTTCTCCTTAGTTCTAGGTTGCTTCTCTCTTTGGTTAGTTTCCATCCGTTGCTTCTTGTCTTGCCTTCAGGTACTTTGGAAAATAGCTTGACTCCCTCTTGTTTGTGGCAACTGCTGAGATATTGGAGCTCTGCTATCATGTCACCCCCCCTCCATCCTTCTCTTCATTAAACTAGACATACCCAATTCCACCAACCATTCCTTATATGGAACACATTCAGCAGATAAAACAAAAGCATGCTTTAATGTTCAGCACCCTTGTCCAACTGATCTCTACATGGACAATTTACTTTCATCTCTCAAGGTGATTAGCTTGGGAAGTCATGGTTATGATCTTAGCATGTCCATCAAAGAAAAGGATAGGAATCTCTAATTGTTTAGTTCTGATCAATCCCTGTTCAGAAAAAAGACTATCCCTCTGTTACTGCAACCCAGCACTGTGTTCGCTTTTTTGGCAGCTTCAGCACACTGCTGGCTCATATTTAAGTGATTGTCCACTAGGACTCCGAGATCCCTCTCATAATTACTACTATTGAGCAAGGTGCCACCTATGCTGTACTTGTGCATTTGGTTTTTCTTGCCTAAATGTAGAACCTTACTTTTTTCACCATGGAATTTCATTTTGTTAGATAGCGCCCAGTGTTCAAGTCTGTCCAGATCCTCCTGTATCTTAAGCCTGTCTTCTGGAGTGTTGGCTATTCCTGCCAGCTTGGTGTCATCTGTAAATTTGATGAGTTCCCCATCTATCCCCTCATCCAAATCGTTGATGCTTCTCTATATTCTATTTCCCTATCTCATTCATACATACAGCAGACTCATACACACATACATGCACATTATAAAAATATAACCTGTGTATTATAGTGCTTTGAGTGAATCGCAATTCCTGTTCCTACATGGTAAGGTCCATGCTTGTTTCTCAGCTGCATTTTCAGACATGGTTTACCATAATCTTTTCCTGGGATGTTTTTGGACTCCTCAGCCTGTGGTGAGAGAGAGTCCAAGGGACAACAATACCCAGATTGTCTGGAATGTGTCTGTTTCAAAAAAAGGAAGTAGAGAAGAGGAACTTTCGGGACAAAAACCTGTGCAGTCACAATAGCATATATGAAATGCATTAACAGAATAACAGAGTTGGACCAACCCTCTGCACAAGCAGGAAACCCTATAACCTTCTGGACAAACAGCTGTCCAATCTCGTATTAAAAGCCTCCAGTGATGGAGCATCCATAACATCTGAAGGCAAGCCATTCCACTAGTTAATTATTCTCACTGTCAGAAAATTTCTCCAGAGTTCTAGGTTGGTATTTTCACTGAATGCAACATTATGGCAAAATCCATGTATCTTTTCAGGAAAGAAGATGTGATATACTGGAAAATTCTGTCCTTCCTTTTTGCCATCCAGGAAATCAACAAAGATCCCCTCCTCTTACCCAACCTCACTCTGGGTTACAACCTCCATGACAACTTTCGAGACAGAGGATTGACATTGGATGGTCTGTTGGATTTGCTTTCGACTGGAGAGGCCAATGTTCCCAATTACAGCTGTGGAAGGAAGAGGAACATGCTGGTTCTCCTGGAAGAGACCAACTCTGACATATCCATCCTTATGGCTGCCATATTGGGCATCTACAAAATCCCACAGGTATAGAGCAAGTGCATGGCTGCAAGTTTATTCCAGAGCAGTTCAAGGAGATTTCCTCCATAGAAATGTTAAGCATGGATTAAGGTGTACAATTCATCTTTACATCCTCTTTCAGTCTCCCAAAGAGACAAGAATAAATACAGCCATAATTAACAGTTATCACTGAGTACAAAGATTAGTTCACAATGTATGCTTGCTCAGATCTTCCTTATGCAGGCTCTCTAGAAGCATCAACTTTTCATAAAATGAGCTCTGGATTTCTTCTTAACCTTCCATTGATGACAGCTACATTCTCTGCATTTCTGATCCCCTATTAAATCCACCAAGGTAGGCTGGAATCTTCCAGCCACTACCTAAGCTCTGACATTATATTTTCAGGATCTCATACGTTGGCTTTGTAAAAACCCCAAATAAAGCATAAATCTTCTTTTTGTTTCCAGATCAGCTACACTTTTATTTCACCAATCCTGAGTGATAAAACTCAGTTACCCTTTTTCTACCGGACCACCCCCAAAGAAGATGCTCAGAACCTGGGGATTGTTAAACTGCTGCTGTATTTTGGGTGGATATTCATTGGTGTCTTTGCTGCAAACACTGATAATGGAGAACATTTCATTAGGACCTTCATTCCTGTGCTGGCTCAGAATGGCATCTGTGTTGTTTTTTCACAAATCATATTATTAAAAGCTGAGAACCACAAGTATCTGGTTTCCGTTTTCAACATGTGGATCCAAATCAATGTATTTGTTTACTATTCGGAATTTACATTCATAGAAGGAGCTTTTTTTCTAGAAAACATATTAAATTCCTTGAGAAAGCCTATTGTGGGGAAACTTTGGATCACAACAGCTTTGTGGGATCTCACCATCGAATTATCGTATAATACTCTTTCTTTCAGATATAATCATAGTATTTTTTCTTTCCTTATCCAGACCAGCCAAAGGACAAAATTTAATGATTTCATAGATTTCTATTTTTATATCAAAGCATTTATGGTTAAAAAATTTCACTGTTCATATGGAAAGCCTGCCTTGTCTGTGAAAGGCTGGACGAGGTGTACAGAGAAAGAGGACTTGGAGACTCTGCCTCAAGAGAAGATTGAAAAGATCTTCTCTCTAGATAACTCCTTAACTTACAATGCCATCCAGATTGTGGCACATGCCTTAAATGTGGCCTATTCATCTCAATCCCAGAGGATAAGGATGGAGAGAAAAAGCAAGCTGGAAGTCGAAAAGATCCAGCCATGGCAGGTATTCCCTTATAGGTACCATGTGTATTGCTAAGGGTGACAGACAGATGATGAATGTCACAAAACACTCTCTGAGAAATCTGGAATATGTTGAGAAAAAAATTATGAAACATTTTGTTTCATAAGATCCCTTGTCTTCCTCTTAATTTTTTCCTTTGGCCTCCAGAATTGCTGAATGGCAAATTATACATTGGCTGTGTTGTCACACACCACTACAATTCTTTTATCTCAGGTGCGTTAAGCTTTTCTTTCTTCAGATTCTAGAATTTGGTGCTTGTGGAAAGGGATTTTGGATTCTCTCCCAATATATTACAATGTAATACAACATTGTACTTAATAGGGGTGAAGATTCGTTCTCCAAGCTTATGGGTTGGTTTCTGAACATTTCATTACCAGGCTAGGTAACATCTTCATTGGAGTTTAGGGGATGTAAGCATCAGTGTTCTTCTGTTTATAAGGGCTTCAGGTGTGGGTGTGTCAAGTGAGGGTCTTGTGATGGGTCAGGTGTGAGTGAGAAGTGGGGGGCCTTGAGTGGGTTGGTTGAGGGTCTGTGCTGTCGATGCCATCTCTGATTGGCTGTGTGGTTGATTTGGATTCTGAGGAGTTTGCAGGCTTGTTGTAGGTCAACTTGTCTGTTGATGGAATTGCTGGTGGAATGCAGGCTTCAATGAACTCACGAGGGTGGCGGGTGGTAGTGTGG
Organism: Crotalus tigris; assembly: GCF_016545835.1. Lineage (NCBI taxonomy): Eukaryota > Metazoa > Chordata > Lepidosauria > Squamata > Viperidae > Crotalus > Crotalus tigris. The sequence continues at coordinate 48,286 of NW_024100192.1, forward strand.
CCGATTATTTTTGTGTTGCTCAAATCAAACTGGTATTCTTTGGTGTTGATGTGGATAGATATTAAGGATTTGGGATCATGACATTTGACTGCCAGCCAGTGTTCATGGATCCTATTTTGCAATTGATATGATGTTTTTCCCATGTAGAATTGGTTGCAATGGTTATGGTTGAATCTGTAGATTACATTGTTTCTTTCATTCTTCTGTATCTTGGTTCTGGATAATTCCTGGCAGAAGATTTACACTGATAATTGTAATATTAAGTACAATTAATAAATAAGCAAATCTATGCATAGACAAATTATGCAAATTGTCCTGAGAAGAAAACAGGCTGCAGTTCAGTAAGCCAAATTCATTATATCTCTGTACAACGACATGTTCACACGATTCCATTTCTGTAAAAACATCTTTCCTCATACACTGTAGCTTCACCATTTCCTGAAGGACCCCCAGATCTACAACAACACCATGGAAGGAATGTACTTGGATAGGAATGGAGATTTGATGGCTGACTTTGACATTTTGAGCTGGGTGTGGTTTCCTAATAAGTCCACCACCAGAGTGAAATTTGGGAGTCTAGTCAGAGAAGGAGCCACTGGAATCAAATTCAGCATCAACAAGGAAACCATCACGAAGCCTCAATGGCTCAATCAGGTGGGGGGGGGGGAAGGTGTCCCATCTCTTTACTTTTGTCCATCCTCTCAATCTGTGTCTCCTTCCTTCCCAAACTATATATCAGACTGACTAAGGAAGAATTTCCTGACATTTAGAGGAATTAATCAGTGGGATGATTTTCCTCCAGATTTTGCTGGTGCTCCATCACTGCAGGGTTTTAGGAAAAGATTGAACAACCATTTGTCAGAAATAATAGGGGGTTTCCTGTCCAAGCAGGGGGTTGGACTAGAAGACCTCCTAGGTCCCTTCCAAGTCTGTTATTCTGTTAAATTCATCCTGCAGACTTATACTGTTTCCATTTAGAACTAGCAAAAGAAAATTCGTTATGTGAAGTATGGAAATCTAAAGGACACAGAGGGAAATTATGTTTGGGTGGAGGAAAACAGAAGCAGGATTTAAGCTGGGGGGGAGAGAAATAAAATCTCTGTATTTTTTTCATTTGGATATGTAGAAATGCAAGAATTGAATTTATCTAGACATTTGGTACAAGAAATGTGCAAAATCCGTCATCCTGGAGAATTCCAGAATTTCCATTTCTCCTCTAAATCATGCTGATGTGTTTTTCCAAAAGTTGCTCTGACAGTCTTCCAGAGTCAGTCCTCCAAAATGGAAGCATGTCTGACTATCATGAACTGCATTCAGTGTAAAAAACTAACTTTCTAGAAAATTATTAGACCTTCCCTGGAGTAGTCACCATAACATGGCCGGGAGGAGAAACACAACATTCCATTTCTAGTCCATTTTGCACATACCTGTTTTGCTGATCCCGTTCCAATTCTATAATTCATTTCATTGCTGGTCAGTTTTGCCGATGCTTCTGAACGCCAATTCTATTCACTTTCAGCCCTTGCCTTGCTCCCAGTGTGTGGAGCCTTGTCAGCCTGGATATTTCAAGGTGGTCCAGGAAGGAAAACCAATCTGCTGCTACAACTGCATCCCCTGTGCAGAAGGGAGCTTTTCCACCAGAGAAGGTGGGTGAGTGGGAATCAAAACAGCCCTTCAGGTAGGAGCAACGTTTCCTGCAGATCTTTTCTGAGAAGATATTTCTAATTTGGGTATTGTGGAGAGGGAGTATTAATTTAATCATCAGAATTAATTTCAGCAAGGAGATCGCAACAATATGACCTGCAAGAATGTATTGGAATGAGATGTTGAGATGTAGAAGAAGCCAAGCAGCTATGAGAAGCATCTGCAACTTTGTGGAGGATCAGTTGAAGTGACATGAAGCAGCTTGTTGTTACACCATGACAAACAGAATGATGTTGCTTCTAGAGTATGAAGCTCTCCATTGAGATGAACGAAAGCCAACTCTCACAGGACCTCGTCGGTAATCTTGTCATCTCCATTCTAGCATGGACTCAGGATAGACACATTTCTGCCTACCCATCTTCTCCCAAGATATCCAAGGAGTAGGCAATCATGGTCTGTGTTTCCTGTGGAATACAGGGGGAACACATTGGGGGAATACATTGCTATTAGAGAGGAATCTCTCCTTATTATGTCTGTTAGAGAGAAAGGTCAAACCAGACAAGTATATCTACCCCCTTTTAATCATTAACCATTGAGATTTGGTGGGACAAAATGAATCTATAAATAGTTGAACAATATTGGCATTGTATTTCAATTTTATTCTTCAATTAATGAGTAATGGGACAAATCAAACTCCATTTTTGAAAAACAGAATATTCCAACCCTGTCAGTTTGGCCAATCCCAGTCCATTAGGGAGCTTCCTACATGATGTAGATGGTTGTCCCTTCTCCCCTTTTGCTTCCTAGAGTTGTCTGCCCCTAATCTAGCCACATATTCACACTTGATCCACTTGGGACACATACTCATGCAAAGAAGCACGGCTATACACATACTCCTAAATTTTTATTTCTGCCTTTCATCCCCCTGCTGATGAATACACACAAATTCAGATGTGGGTTTCCTGATTTCAAATTTTAACTCCCGTCCTATAAATTCATGGTAAATATACATTTGTCCTCCGCAGATGCAGACCAGTGCACCAGATGTCCAGACGATCAGTATCAGAACAAGCATCGAGATCAATGTATCCCCAAAATTGTTACCTTTTTGTCCCATCAAGAGCATTTGGGAATTATTCTTACTTTCTTTGCCCTATTCCTAATCTTAACCACAGTTTTAGTCTTGGGAATCTTCATTAAATTCCAAGAAACTCCAATTGTCAAAGCCAACAACTGGGACCTCTCCTATATCCTCCTGATCTCCCTTCTGCTTTCCTTCTTGACTTCCTTTCTCTTCATTGGTCAGCCAAGGAGAATCACCTGTCTTCTCCGACAAACAATTTTCAGCATCATCTTCTCAATTGCTGTGTCTTCTGTCTTGGCCAAAACAATTATGGTGGTGCTGGCCTTCCTGGCCATAAAGCCAGGAAACAGAGTGAGAAGGTGGCTGGGCAAGAATCTGGCCAACTCCCTCATCCTTTCTTGTTCCAGTGTCCAGGTTGTCATTTGTTTCACCTGGTTAGGAGTCTTTCCTTCATTCCCTGATTCCGACATGTATTCGCAGCCTAGAGAGATTGTTCTGCAGTGCAATGAAGGCTCTGTCACTATGTTTTATGTTGCCCTTGGTTACATGGTCTTTCAGGCTGCCATTTGCTTCATGGTGGCTTTCCTGGCCAGGAATCTGCCTGCATCCTTCAATGAAGCCAAGCTGATCACCTTCAGCATGCTGGTCTTTTGCAGTGTCTGGATCTCCTTTGTGCCTACCTATCTGAGCACAAAAGGGAAATTCATGGTTGCTGTGCAAGTCTTCTCCATCTTGGCCTCCAGTGCTGGGCTTCTGGGCTGCATCTTCATCCCTAAGTGTTACATCATTTTGCTAAGGCCAGACCTGAATACAAAGGAGCAACTGATGTTCAAACCTGAAGTAAAAAAATGATTCTGGGGATATAATTCTCACCCAATATAATTCCCACCAATTGGGTACTTTTCAGGAGAAAACATTATCAGGCTGCTTTTTGAAGTGATCTCCTGGTTAAGCCTAATTTCCATGTTTTCATGTTTCTGTGTCTCGCAGTATTATTTAGCATTTTAGGCTTCATTATTAGCCTTTAAGTGAGGATGTTATTAGCATTTTAGTTTGCCAGTGCTGGTCTCCTTTCAGACTTTAGAAAGAATGCTTTTCTTCTGTTTTTTTCTATGGGAAAAAATCTAGCCTTTTCAGCAACTGAACCTTAGACAGTATATTCTGAAAGTAATTAAATAGACTTGCAAGTTTTAAGTAAGAAACAAATCAAGCCTGGAAAGAGCATGATGTAACCCATAAATTTACCATTTGTGGAATGTAATCTCTCATCAATGTTTTCTATTGTTCAGTTTTCTTGGGTAATAAATGTTATTCATTCTTTCTTTAGTTGCTTTCTGATTTATCACATGTACCAAATTTTTGTATCATTTGTTTCTGTGCCCTATCAAAAGACTTGGACCACCCACCGTTCCCAAAAGTGTTTTTCACTGTGATTTATATTGTTGGGTAGGGGTGAAAAGGCTAGTTTTGCAAAAGAAAAAAATGTTTATAATCTCTCAAATTCGGAGAAATTTTCATCAGCTCCAGGCCAAATTTAGGGTGTCTGAATTTCAGGCAACAATTGGAGAAAATAAAACTGAAACATAAATGGTGCACACCTTTTTCTTTTAATCCAAGGGACATTTGTTCATTAATAAAATATTTTATAATTTTTTTATTAAAAATGTTTGAAATTTTACAATAAAAATCCCTTCCCCAATCCCTCCCAACCCTCCCCAAAACCCTCCCCCATTCTTCCCAGAGCTGAATACAGGCTTAACTAGAACTTAAAAGAAAAAAAAATTAAACCCAAGTAAACCTTAAACCAATATCATTACACTTAGTAAACAGATTATAACATACTTTAACTCCATTATATATAAAAAACAGAAAGGAAAATAAAAAAATTTAAAAAAATTAAAGAATAATAATAATTACACTTCTAAATAAATATCTTAAACTTTAAATATAAGTTATTCAAAAGCTAGATGGTATTTTCTTATATCATACTTATATTGTATAAAATTTATCCATCTTTTCCACACCAAAAGGTACTTCTCTTGCAATTGATCTTTCAAGAAAGCCGAAATTTTTGCCATTTCCGCTAAATAAGATACTTTAAAAAACCATTCTTGCAAAGTAGGCAAAGATTCCTTCTTCCAATATTGCCCTATTAACAACCTAGCCGCAGTAATTAAATTTAACATTAAAATAATCTCTTTATCATCACAATCCGAAACAATGCCCAACAAAAACAGTTGTGGAGTAAATTTTATCCTTCTTTTAAAAATTCTTTGAATATTCCACCATATCTTAATCCAAAAAGCTTTTATACTTTTACATGACCACCAAATATGATAATAAGTGGCATCCAAGCAACCACATCTCCAACATTTAGGCTGCAGGTTTGAATCCATACGAGACATTTTTTGTGGATCAAGGTGCCATCTATAAAACATTTTATAGAACTTTTACCGTAAATTTTGGGCTTGTGTAAATTTAACATTCCTCACCCAAATAATCTCCCAAGTGTCTAATAGAATCGGTTCATCAAAATTTTGTGCCCACTTAACCATACAGTCTTTAACTAATTCTGCTTCTGAATCCAATTCCACTAACACACCATAAATTCTTTTAATATGAGTTCGACTTTGATCTCTGATTTGTTTTAACAAATTCTCATCCTCTCTAAACAAGCCCACCTTGCAATCTATCTTCCACCTTTCCGATAGTTGTCTATACTGAAACCAAGAATAGATAATATTTTCTTGTACTAATTCATCCATAGATTTTAATTGCCAATTTTTACCATCCCACTTAAGTAATTGTGTATAAGAAATAGTATCCATCTTAACTCCTCTCCTTATTCCTTCTATTGCATGCCATGGAATAGCTCATAATGGAATTCTTGAATCACTTCTCTAATATTTCTTCCAAACCCGAAGTAAAGAAATTCTTAAGATATGAGATTTAAAAACCCTATTGACCTTTTTATTATAAATTAAATAGGCATGCCATCCAAACAATAAATCCCATCCTTCCAGAAGGAGTATATCTGCATTTGTTAAATTAACCCAATAACTAATTAATGTCAAAAGCACAGCATCGTAGTACAATTTCAGATTCGGTACCTTGAGTCCACCTCTCTCTCGTATATCTTGTATATAATATGCATTTCCTGCAAACAAATAATGTCATTATTATGCTGCTTCAAATAGTGAAATATTTTCTTTCTCTTTTGAGGGGAATTAAGGCCATTAGCATTCCATGTCAGGAGCTTTACCATCTCCCTCATCCAAAAGCCTAGAGAAGACTGCTTGAAGATCTGCCATTGAAGAGTGCACCGAAGATCTCTTAGGTCTTGCTCCTCCCACAGGCTCAGAAACAAATTCTTGTAAAACTTCTTTGACATCTTTCTTCTGTTGTTTCTTTTCCTTACGTCTATGCGCTGCCCGAGTCATTCTTTGCTCTTTCATCTAAGCTTGTTGAAACCACTCAGCCTGTGATTTTCCAGCTTTCATCAACACAACTTCTTCAGACTGCTGCTCAACCTCTTTCCCATCCAAGACTTTAAACATTATAGGTGGTGATGAGCGTGCCCCCAGGACCGAAGTATAGAACTCCTTTGCTTTAAAAACAGTATTAAGTCTATAACGTATCCCCGCATGGCTCACCGCTATTCATTGTGCAGAGATCTTTTCCCAAAGTAAATTACCACATCTCTTGGCAGGTTTCTTTGCTTTGCAACCCAGGAGTTCTAAATATTTTTTCAATTTCTCTAGATACTTCCTCTTTTTCTCTGTCCAAAATCACAGCAAAATCATTTACTACCATCTCTCTCAGGTCTTGTTGCATATGCTCTCTCAGGCCCCTGATTCTTAAAGCAAACTCCATCTCTCTATATTGGGACATAACAATTTCATCTTGTGAAATTTCCACCTTTTTTTCCATTCCTTCAAACTTTTCCTCCAAGACCTCCACCTTATCTGCAACTTCTTCAACTCGAGAATCCAATTTTTCAACCACAGAAACAAGTCCTTTTAAAGCCAAAACTATATCTTGCCTCAAAATGCTATTATTCTCCACTAAAAGCTCTTTCATTTCACCTCTAATTTGAGATATAGCATTTCCCATTATATCTTGCATATCTTTTACCGTTATTGGTTGCAGAGGAGGAGAAGATGGTGGTATGAGTTTAGGTTGTTCTGCTGGTAATATCGCAGGAGAAGAAGCCACATTAGGTACTGTAGAAGTTGCTTGACGCTTTGAAGCCATTTTCAAAAATTTATTTCTTCTTTCCTCCTTCTTAAGAAAAAAAAATACAAAAGATACAAAAAAAATCCCTTAAAAAAGAAAAAAAAGGTTAAACAGAGAGGGAAAATAATCCTCTTAAGACCCAAATCCACCTTCAAAAAATCATTATAAGTAATCAAATCCGTTCCGTTCCATTCCAATCACTTAGAAAAGAAAAAAGAAAAAAAAAGCCTGCCAATCGCCATTTTACTTTCACTTTCAGCAAAAGAAAAAAAAGGGAATAAAAATAAATCTTTAAACTAAAAGTCCAAATAAAATCAAAAAAATAAAATCCTCTATTCAGCTCTCTCCGCTTTTAAAATAACTCACCAGATCACTATAATCACGGAGGTCAGAGCGCCGTCTTGCTTTGTCCCTAGAGACAAAGACCGCTGAGAAGCGAAGACAATCTGAACTCCGTGGGAGCACTCTATTCACCCCCCCAAAAAAATTCTTTGGGGGATTTCAGAGGCTCTACCACTATTCAGATGATACTCCCCTCCCTCCCTTTGCCCGGGAAGGAGGTTTTGAACCGCAGAATAGCTAATGCCTGCTGTTCTTAGCGGTTGTAACACTTTCTCAAGAGGACGGCTACAAAGTAGCCGCCATCACCAGCGCAAATCCACCGGAAGTCATATTTTATAATTATTAAGATCTACCAAACTGTTAGAAGAAAGTATGTTCTCTTTTTTCTGTAATCTATCCTGTCTAACAATCAAAAGTACTTTTTATCAGATCAGAAGTACTTTTTATTTATTTGAGGGGTCCTTGGTGTTCTTTGAGCTTGCTTGTTTTCTTGCAGACATTTCATTACCAAACTAGGTAACATCATGAGTGCTAGTAACTATCATTGGTGACTATCACTGATGACTTTACCTTGTTTGGGTAATGAAACATCTGCAAAAAAACAAGCAAACTCAGAGTGCTCAGGACTCGTCATTTCAATCCTGAGCTAGAAATATTTATTAGCATTTTTTTTCATTTTTATGCAAAAAAGGCATAAGAGGGTTCCAGTCATGAATAAATGTAGATAATTTCCTTTCTGTAATCAAAGAAGTTAATTTATCCGTTTCAGCTATTCCAATAAATTCACCAGCCATTTCTCCATAGTGGGTTGTGTGTCTGAGGATCCCATCAGGGGAGGGCTGAAACTGTCTAATAAACCCCACAGATCATTGGTAAGAAGGGGTCAGGATTGGGTGGGAGATGGTGGTGTGGTGTTCCTGCTTTCAAAGAGAAAATTCAGAGGAGAGACATGTAAACAAAGCAATAGATTGATGAAGAAACCCTGATTGGCAGATATGAAATGACATTTGATTGAAAGGGGGAAAGGAAGGATAAGCAGTGAAGATGCCTACACATTTTCTTCAAAATAAAATTAGAAAAGAGAATCTATTGCACAAGAAAGGAAATTTTTGGAAACTTCCCAAATTTCTAGATTCATGTAACCCCAAGTTGGCTTCTTGTTAGCACTTTAACACTCTGCTCAAGTCAACAAGTCATAAATGCTAATAGCAGAGAAAAGGGTCTCTTCTACGGTCATGCCAACACCCTTAAATACTAGAAATATCATTACAGATATGTTTTGTATGTTGTATTGTGTATGACTCCAGCTAGACTCCAGCAGTATGTGGATCAAGAACTTCCAGAAGTACAGGCAGGATTTCAAAGAGGCAGCGGAACTAGAGATCAAATTACCAACATACGCTGGATCATGGAGAAAGCTAGGCAGTTCCAGAAAAACATCTACTTCTGCTTCCTCGCCTATCCAAAACCTTTGATTGTGTGGATTACAACAAATTGTGGCAAGTTCTTAAAGAGATGGGAGTACCTGACCATTGTATTTGTTTCTTGAGAAACCTATATGTGGGCCAAGAAGCAACAAGGAGAACTGGACATGGAACCACTGATTGGTTCAAAATTGGGAAAGGAGTCCAGAAAGGCTGTATTCTGTCACCTTGCCTATTTAACTTATATGCAGAGGACATCATGAGAAAGGCAGGGAATACTGCATACAGTTTTGGTCACCACACTACAAAAAAGATGTTGAGACCTTGGAAAAAGTTCAGAGAAGAGCAATTAAGATGATCCAAGGCCTGGAGACTAAAACATATGAAGAACAGCTGTAGGACTTGGGTTTGGCTAGTCTAAAGAAAAGAAGAAATAGGGGTGACGTGATAGCAGTATTCCAGTATTTGAGATGATGCCACAAAGAAGAGAGAGTCAAATTATCCTCCAAAGCATCAGAGGGCAGAACAAGAAACAATGGTTGGAGACTAATCAAACAGAGAAGCAACCTGGAATTACGGAGAAAGTTCCTTATAGTGAGGACAATTAACCAGTGGAGTGGCTTGCCTTCAGAAATCATGGGCACTCCATCACTGGAGGTTTTTAAGAAGAGACTGGACAGTTACTTGTCTGAGACGGTATAGGTTCTCCTGCTTGAGCGGGGGGGTGGACTAGAAGACCTCCAAGGTCCCTTCCAGCTCTATTCTATTCTAACATCCCAATTGTTGTCTTTAATTATGAGAGTTTCTTGAAATTTACTGAAGGTGCCCAAGACTAAGCCTGATCCCAAAAAACAGAAACAAGGGAAGGGAAGCTGGGATGATTCTCAAGTGGTTAAAGCACCATGCTAGGAAGTGGGAAACCATGAGTTCAAGCCCCCCTTTAGGCATGAAAACTGGCTGGGTGACTTTGGCCATCTTTCTCAGCTCAACCCACCTCTCAACCAAAGGATCAAATGTGACCTGTGGATCATAAAATGCCCAGGTCTACATTAGTTGATCAAGGAAAGGCCATGCTAAGCCTATCAAAACACCCTTTCATGGACGATGTCAAGGTATATTATATTTCCAAAAGTCTGTCCCCTTTTTTCTGGAGTCACCCACACACCCTGCATCCACAGTGAAGATGTTTCCTTCTGCAAAAGGAAGATAGCCATAGCAGCATATGGGCTTCCCCTCCTGCACCGCCTTCCCAAATCCTGGACAACAACTTTCCACACACTGGGAAGGAGGCAGGCTCTGAGCAGATGGAGGAAAATTCATTGTCAGAAAATTCTATTTATTTATTTTATATCCAGTCTTTATTATTTTATAAACATTTCTCTATGCCTGTGAAATGGATAGGAATGAGGTCAAGAAGGAAAGCTGGAGAGATATGAGGAAGATGTGTGTGTAAGCCACTCAGGGTCACCTCGCATCATGAGATGAGCAGCATATAAATTTGATAAATAAATACATAAATAAATAAAGTAGGAGTATTGGCTTTCAGTAAGTGAAAGGATGTTTCTTTCATCACTTGCTTCTACCTCTGTAGATATACTGTGTGGGGTAGAGGCAATGGGGCAGACTGACAAAATGTTTCTCATGATATCACCTGGGTCTTATCTCAAGATTCACATACAAAAGGTCAGGGTTGTACGGTGACACCACAATCCCCTTTTCATTTCCTCACCACTGTGATTTGCAGTAGATATTTATGGAAGCAAAGTATTTAGGACTCAGGGTGAAATGCTCTTCATCAGACTATCATTTTGGCAGAGAGGTTCAGATAAACTTTTCTACCTGTTGGATCAGTATGAGAGAACCAGAGATGTCTCATGTTGAATATCTCTCTCTGAGGTTATATAACAGACATGTCAAACACAAGGCCCGGGGACTGGATGCGGCCCGCGAAGTGGTTTCATGTGGCCTATGAATCCATCCTGGAAACAGTGAGGGAATGGCCCCCTCTGCCTTGGCCCTGGCCCAGGTCAGCCGGGACCAATGTACAATTTTGTGGTGGCCATCTATGCTGAAACGTATTCAGTCTTAGCTCTATAAGCCCCACACACACACACACACCCCCGCATGGCCTGAGAGGAACAGTGAGGCTCCTCCATGGACCATGCCTTGGCACTTGCCCCGGTCCCACCCCCTTCTGCCAGAGACCGTCAGATCTGTCCCACTCCTGCCCAGGCACCCACAGGCACCCTTGACGCGAACTGGGTAGAGCTGGCCACACCCACCCAGTAGGCCACACCCACTCCATCCACACCTACCCAGTAGGCTACACCCACCCTGGCCACACCCACCTGCCCCCCTGAGGGCAACTGCAATGCTGATGCGGCCCTCAATTAAATTGAGTTTGACACCCCTGTTATATAACAAGGGAGAAGTTTCTTAGAGGATTTTTATTTTCCTTGACTCTTCCAGATAAAAAGGAACATGTCACATGGATGGATGGATGGATGGATGGATGGATGGATGGGTGGATGGACAGACATCTATTTGAATCATATGCATTCAATTCCAGCATGGGAATAAAAGTAAAGCATCTACCCTAAAACATAAAGATCTGAATAATAAGGAATGCAAAGTAAGTCTAAGGCAACATCAGCCTCAAAAGTCCACAATAAGAAAAAGGTAACCGTAACTTCATCTAAGCAAAAACACAGCATCATAAAATAAGCATCACTTATAATAACATGAAAGAAAACCAACTGGAAATCAACCAAGCAAAATGACAGGTGTCCCAAATGCCCACAGAACAATTTGGTCTTGGATGCTTTCTAGGAATCCATTATATTGAGTTATATCAGGACTTCTTCAGTTGAATTCCCAGCTCACCCTGCAGGGAGGACTTTTCAAAACTTCTACATCTCCAGATAATTATTAGTAGAATGATAGTGATTTCTTTCTTGCTTTCATGCTAAATGTCAAGAGATTCTTCTCTCCTCCAGAGATTCTCTGGAGCGGATCAACAGACTTAGGAGCAATACATAGTAATGTTTGGCATCATGAAAGTTAGTGCATAAATTGTCTTGTCACCTTGGGAAGCTGGCCTGAGCTTCATGGCCACCAGGAGGTCTGCTGTTGTGTTGACCCATGTTTCCATCATTTGGGAAGTCTTCTCTGGACTTCATACTATATTAGAAAAGTCAGTCTTGCTACTATCTGCTTTCAACTTCTCCAAACTCTTCTGCTCTTCTGATTCTGAGATCAGATGCAAGGCAGGGGATTCCTTCAGTTAAACCAGAAATGGACCCTCTACTTCTGCTTCTGATGGAGCTTTTGTTGCCCCAGGCAGCCTGTGGGATGCTCAGCACCAGGTGCTTCTTGACTTTTGGGAGGGATGCAAGAGACCCACTCAATCATTACAGGCCAGGAGACCATCTCATCAGTGGACTCTTCTCTGCAACAAATATTCTACAACCTGAGCTGCAAAATTTCAGTTTGAGTCCTTCTAAAAAGCTTCATCTGTAAGTTACATAATGTTGAGTGATGTTATATTATGTTGCCTTTGAGAAAGAAAGTGGGTGAAGGAAAGCAGTGAGGTTTTAATTAATTAAATCTACAGTTACGTCTGTATCACTGCTTTTTTGTAAAAAAATTAGGTGCCGGAACTCACACATGTCATACAACCTGCCTTGCCTACCCTACAAAGTTCCATCCTGAAAAGGTGCCAGAAGCCCTGGTCTTTATACAAACAGCATGAAGTGGAACACATTCAGCAGATAAAACAAAAGTATGCTTTAAAGCTCAGCAGCCTTGTCCAACTGATATAATAATAATAATAACAACAACAACAACAACAACAACAACAACAATAATAGAGTTGGACCTTGGAGGTCTTCTAGTCCAACCCCCTGCTCAGGCGGGAAACCCTATACCATTTTAGAGAAATGGCTGTCCAGTCTCTTCTTAAAAACTTCCAGTGTTGGAGCACCTACAACTTCTGCAGGCAAGTTGTTCCACTGATTAATTGTTCTAACTGTCAGGAAATTTCTCCTTAGTTCTAGGTTGCTTCTCTCTTTGGTTAGTTTCCATCCGTTGCTTCGTGTCTTGCCTTCAGGTACTTTGGAAAATAGCTTGACTCCCTCTTCTTTGTGGCAACTGCTGAGATATTGGAGCTCTGCTATCATGTCACACATCCCCCATCCTTCTCTTCATTAAACTAGACATACCCAATTCAAGCAACTGTTCCTTATATGGAACACATTCAGCAGATAAAACAAAAGTATGCTTTAATGCTCAGCACCCTTGTCCAACTGATCTCTACATGGACAACTTACTTTCATCTCTCAAGGTGATTAGCTTGGGAAGTCATGATTATGATCTCAGCATGTCCATCAAACAAAAGGACAGGACTCTCTAATTGGTTAGTTCTGATCAATCCCAGTTCAGAAAAAAGACTATCCCTCTGTTAATGCAGCTCAGCACTGTGTTGGCTTTTTTGGCAGCTGCAGCACACTGCTGGCTCATATTTAAGTGATTGTCCATTAGGACTCCGAGATCCCTCTCACAATTACTACTATTGAGCAAGGTGCCACCTGTGCTGTACTTGTGCATTTGGTTTTTCTTGCCTAAATGTAGAACCTTGCTTTTTTCACCATTGATTTTCATTTTGTTAGATAGCACCCAGTGTTCAAGTCTGTCCAGGTCCTCCTGTATCTTAAGCCTGTCTTCTGGAGTGTTGGCTATTCCTGCCAGCTTGATGTCATCTGTAAATTTGATGAGTTCCCCATCTATCCCCTCATCCAAATCGTTGATGATTCACTATATTCTATTTCCCTATCTCATTCATACATACAACAGACTCATACACACATACATGCACATTATAAAAATATAACCTGTATATTATAGTCCTTTGAGTGAATCTCAATTCCTGTTCCTACATGGTAAGGTCCATGCTTGTTTTTCAGCTGCATTTTCAGACATGGCTTGCCATAATCTTTTCCTGGGATGTTTTTGGACTCCTCACCTTAGGTGTGAGAGAATCCAAGGGACAACAATACCCAGATTGTCTGGAATGTGTCTGTTTCAAACAATATAAGTAGACCAACCCTCTGCACAAGCAGGAAGCCCTATAACATTCTGGACAAACAGCTGTCCAATCTCTTATGAAAAGCCTCCAGTGATGGAGCATCCACAACATCTGAAGGCAAGCCATTCCACTAGTTAATTATTCTCACTGTCAGGAAATTTCTCCTTAGTTCTAGGTTGGTATTTTCACTGAATGTAACATTATGGCAAAATCCATGTATCTTTTCAGGAAAGAGGTTGTGATGTACTGGAAAATTCTGCCCTTCCTTTTTGCCATCCAGGAAATCAACAAAGATCCCCTCCTCTTACCCAACCTCACCCTGGGTTACAACCTGCATGACAACTTTCGAGACAGAGGATTGACATTGGATGGTCTGTTGGATTTGCTTTCGACTGGAGAGGCCAATGTTCCCAATTACAGCTGTGGAAGGAAGAGGAACATGCTGGTTCTCCTGGAAGAGACCAACTCTGACATATCCATCCTTATGGCTGCCATATTGGGCATCTACAAAATCCCACAGGTATAGAGCAAGTGCATGGCTGCAAGTTTATTCCACAGCAGTTCAAGGAGATTTCCTCCATAGAAATGTTAAGTATGGATTACGGTGTACAATTCATCTTTACATCCTCTTTCAGTCTCCCAAAGAGACAAGAATAAATACAGCCATAATTAACAGTTATCACTGAGTACAAAGATTAGTTCAAAATGTATGCTTGCTCAGATCTTGCCCTATGCAGACTTTCTGGAAGCATCAACTTTTTATAAAATGAGCTCTGGATTTCTTCTTAAACTTCCATTGATGACAGTTACATTCTCTGCATTTCTGATCCCCTATTAAATCCACCAAGGTAGGCTGGAATCTTCCAGCCACTACCTAAGCTCTGACATTACATTTTCAGGATCTCATATGTTGGCTTTGTAAAAACCCCAAATAAAAAATAAATCTTCTTTTTCTTTCCAGATCAGCTACACTTTTATTTCACCAATCCTGAGTGATAAAACTCAGTTACCCTTTTTCTACCGGACTGTCCCCAAAGAAGATGCTCAGAACCTGGGGATTGTTAAACTGCTGCTGTATTTTGGGTGGATATTCATTGGTGTCTTTGCTGCAGACACTGATAATGGAGAACGTTTCATTAGGACCTTCGTTCCTGTGCTGGCTCAGAATGGCATCTGTGTTGTTTTTTCACAAATCATATTATTAAACAGTGAGAACCACAAGTATCTGGTTTCTGTTTTCAACATGTGGATCCAAATCAATGTATTTGTTTACTATTCAGAGTTTACATTCGTAGAGGGAGCTTTTTTTCTAGAAAACATATTAAATTCCTTGAGAAAGCCTATTGTGGGGAAACTTTGGATCACAACAGCTTTGTGGGATCTCACCATCGAATTATTGTATAATACTTATTCCTTCAGATATACCCATAGTATTTTTTCTTTCCTTATCCAGACCAGCCAAAGGACCAAATTTAATGATTTCATGGATTTCTATTTTTATATCAAAGCATTTATGGTTAAAAAATTTCACTGTTCATACGGAAAGCCTGCCTTGTCTGTGAAAGGCTGGACAAGGTGTACAGAGAAAGAGAACTTGGAGACTCTGCCTCAAGAGAAGATTGAAAAGATCTTCTCTCTAGATAGCTCCTTAACTTACAATGCCATCCAGATTGTGGCACATGCCTTAAATGTGGCCTATTCATCTCAATCCCAGAGGATAAGGATGGAGAGAAAAAGCAAGCTGAAAGTCGAAAAGATCCAGCCATGGCAGGTATTCCCTTATAGGTACCATGTGTATTGCTAAGGGTGACAGACAGATGATGAATGTCACAAAACACTCTCTGAGAAATGTGGAACATGTTGAGAAAAGAATTATGAAACATTTTCTTTCATAAGATCCCTTGTCTTCCTCTTACTTTTTTCCTTTGGCCTCCAGAATTTCTGAATGGCAAATTATACATTGGCTGTGTTCTCGCACACTACTACAATTCTTTTATCTCAGGCGCGTTAAGCTTTTCTTTCTTCAGATTCTAGAATCTGGTGCTTGTGGAAAGAGATTTTGGATTCTCTCCCAACATATTACAATGTAAGACAACATTGAACCTAATGGGGGTGAAGATTCGTTCACCAAGCTTGTGGGTTGGTTTCTGAACATTTCATTACCAGGCTAGGTAACATCTTCTGTGGAGTTTAGGGGATGTAAGCGTCAGTGTTCTTCTGTTTATAAGGGTTTCAGGTGTGGGTGTGTCATGTGAGGGTCTTGTGGTGGGTCAGGTGTGAGTGAGAAGTGGGGGACCTTACGTGGGTTGGTTGAGGTTCTGTGCTGTCAGTGCCATCTCTGATTGGCTGTGTGATTGATTTGGATTCTGAGGAGTTTGCAGGCTTGTTGTAGGTCAACTTCTCTGTTGAGGGAATTGCTGGTGGAATGCAGGCTTCAATGAACTCACGAGTGTAGCGGGTGGTAGTGTGGCCGATTATTTTTGTGTTGCTCAAATGAAACTGGTAATGTTTGGTGTTGATGTGGATAGATATTAAGGATTTGGGATCATGACATTTGACTGCCAGCCAATGTTCATGGATCCTATTTTGTAATTGATATGATGTTTGTCCCATGTAGAGTTGGTTGCAAAGGTTATGGTTGATTCTGTAGATTACATTGTTTCTTTCATTCTTCTGTATCTTGGTTCTGGATAATTCCTGGCAGAGTGTGGGTTTTTGGGCTATTTCTATTCCTAGGGGTTAGAGAATTCTGGCTGTCATTTTGACATCCCTTTTGTATAGGGTAGAGTTAGTTTATGCGTGATGTTTGGCTGTGTGCTATGTTGTGGTTTGGGTGCTGTGTGTTGGAATACGAATTTTTTGGGGGATAGGTGTTATGGAGAAAGACAGCAAGCAGCTATTTCTCTTCCACTTTTCTTAGTGTTGTGGTGCTGTAGTGTGTCCTGGCCCTTCTGAAGAGGGTCTGGACACAGCTTCTTTTGGGAGCAGTGGGGTGGTTGCTTGTGAAGCTGAGGATCTCATCCATGTGTGTAGGTTTGCAGTAGATGTGGGTTTCCAGTTCTCCGTTGTCTAGTCTCCTTATGTCAATGTTGAGGAATGGGAGTCTGTTGTCTGTTTCCTCTTCGTGTGTGAATTTGATCCCAACGAATATGGTATTGAGTAGATGGCGTGTTTCCTCAATTTGGGAGAATTTGATGATGAAGATTTCATCAATATAGCTTGTCCAGAATTTTGGTTGAATGGTGGGTATAGCTATAGATGCAAGTTGTTGCATGACTGCTCTCTGCTATTAGGCCTGATATGGGTGATCCATCATGGTACCTCATACTTGCTTATTTATTAATTGCACTTAATATTACAGTTATCAGTGTATATCCTATTAAATCAACCAAAGAACGCCAGAATCAATATTTAAGCTTTCCCTCAGAATCAGTGTTCATATTTTCTTCAGATAACAAGATCACTCAGATCTTAGCATGTTGTTATGGTTCCGGGTAATGAAACACTTCAAAGAACTTCCAGGCATTGATTTTCCTAAAAGTCATTTATTGTTACAAAATGTCAGCACAGGCATAACAGAGTCTTTATGCTAAGATCTGAGTTCTCTTCCTCTGAGCAGTTAAATGATCAGCATGTTCCCTCCCTATATTAGCTATCCTATATCCCATTATCCAATTAGCCCAGAGGGCAGAAATTAACTTCTGTTCCTTTTCTCCGTCATCTGAATTAACACTAAAAATACCAGACAGTTCTGAATATTTTGTCAAAGCAAGAATATTCAATATTAGCAGCGTTGACAAAGTACATGGAACAGTCAATTGCAAATATTGACATTTGCTTTCCAATTTCCTAAGGCCAATTAATATTTCCAGGACTGAGTTGTACAAACTGATGTTGTATCTTCTACACTGCTCCATCTTCTCTCTTGTGGAATCACAATGCAGGATCCAAAATAAATAATCAAGGCTCAGTGCAGTGCTTGTTATTCAGTGTGTGCAGGGGAAATTCTCCAAAGAATGTTGAGATAAAACCCTGTGGACAAAAGAATGCATCTATAGTTATACAGGACATCTCAAAGAAGAGGGGAAACTCATGTATAAGCAATAGATGATGTAAGCAAACATATTTGTAGATAAAGGATTTCCCTTCTCCTGCCCTTCTACCATTTAGTTATCTTCAAGGAGAGAAATAAAACAATAGAACAAAAGGAGAGGGGCCATCTGAGAATACCATATGTTGAAAATAAAGCATCTCCCACGAGGATTTACACTGATAATTGTAATATTAAGTACAATTAATAAATAAGCCAATCTATGCATGGACAAATTATGCAAATTGTCCTGAGAAGAAAACAGGCTGCAGTTCAATAAGCCAAATTCATTATATCTCTGTACGTCAACATGTTCAGACGATTCCATTTCTGTAAAAACATCTTTCCTCATACACTGTAGCTTCACCATTTCCTGAAGGACCCCCAGATCTACAACAACACCATGGAAGGAATGTACTTGGATAGGAATGGAGATTTGATGGCTGACTTTGACATTTTGAGCTGGGTGTGGATTCCTAATAAGTCCACCACCAGAGTGAAATTTGGGAGTCTAGTCAGAGAAGGAGCCACTGGAATCAAATTCAGCATCAACAAGGAAACCATCATGAAACCTCAATGGCTCATTCAGGTGGGGGGAAGGTGTCCCATCTCTTTAGTTTTGTCCATCCTCTCACTCTGTGTCTCCTTTCTTCCCAAACTATATATCAGATTGACTAAGGAAGAATTTCCTGACATTTAGAGGAATTAATCAGTGGGATGATTTTCCTCCAGAAGTTGTGGGTGCTCCATCAATGCAGGGTTTTAGGAAAAGATTGAACAACCATTTGTCAGAAATAATATAGGGTTTCCTGTCCAAGCAGGGGGTTGGACTAGAAGACCTCCAAGGTCCCTTCCAAGTCTGTTATTCTGTTAAATTCATCCTTCAGACTTATACTGTTTCCATTTAGAACTAGCAAAAGAAAATTCGTTGTGTGAAGTATGGAAATCTAATGGACACAGAGAGAAATTATGTTTGGGTGGAGGAAAACAGAAGCAGGATTTAAGCTGGGGGGGAGAAAAATAAAATCTCTGAATCAGTCCTCCAAAATGGAAGCATGTCTGACTATCATGAACTGCTTTCAGTGTAAAAAACTAACTTTCTAGAAAATTATTGGACCTTCCCTGGAGTAGTCACCACAACATGGCCGGGAGGAGAAACACAGCGTTCCATTTCTAGTCCATTTTGCACATACTTGTTTTGCTGATCCCGTTCCAATTCTATAATTCATTTCATTGCTGATCCGTTTTGCCGATGCTTCTGAATGCCAATTCTATTCACTTTCAGCCCTTGCCTTACTCCCAGTGTGTGGAGCCTTGTCAGCCTGGATATTTCAAGGTGGTCCAGGAAGGAAAACCAATCTGCTGCTACAACTGCATCCCCTGTGCAGAAGGGAGCTTTTCCACCAAAGAAGGTGGGTGAGTGGGAATCAAAACAGCCCTTCAGATAGGAGCAAAGTTTCCTGCAGATCTTTTCTGAGAAGACATTTCTAATTTGGGTATTGTGGAGAGGGAGTATTAATTTAATTATCAGAATTAATTTCACCAAGGAGATCACAATAATATGACCTGCAAGAATGTATTTGAATGAGATGTTGAGATATAGAAGAAGCCAAGCAGCTATGAAAAGCATCTGCAACTTTGTGGAAGATCAGTTGAAGTGACATGAAGCAACTTGATGTTACACCATGACAAACAGAATGATGTTGCTTCTAGAGTATGAAGCTCTCCATTGAGATGAAGGAAAGCCAACTCTCACAGGACCTCGTCGGTAATCTTGTCATCTCCATTCTAGTAGACACATTTCTGCCTACCTATCTTCTCCCAAGATATCCAAGGGGTAGGGAATCAGGGTCTATGTCTACTGTGGAATACAGGGGGAACACATTGGGGGAATACTTTGCTATTGGAGAGGAATCTCTCCTTATTATGTCTATTAGAGGGAAAGGTCAAACCAGACAAGTTTATCTACCTCCTTTTAATCATTAACCATTGGGATTTGGTGGGACAAAATGAATCTATAAATAGTTGAACAATATTGGTATTGTATTTCAATTTTATTCTTCAATTAATGTGTAATGGGACAAATCAAACTCCATTTTTGAAAAACAGAATATTCCAACCCTGTCAGTTTGATCAATCCCAGTCCATTAGGGACCTTCCCACATGATGTAGATGGTTGTCCCTTCTCCCCTTTTGCTTCCTAGAGTTGTCTGCCCCTAATCTAGCCACATTTTCATACTTGATCCACTTGGGACACATACTAATGCAAAGAAGCACAGCTATACACATACTCCTAAATTTTTATTTCTGCCTTCCATCCCCCTGCTGATGAATACACACAAATTCAGATGTGGGTTTCCTGATTTTAAATTTTAACTCCCGCCCTATAAATTCATGGTAAATATACATTTGTCCTCCGCAGATGCAGACCAGTGCACCAGATGTCCAGACGATCAGTATCAGAACAAGCATCGAGATCAATGTATCCCCAAAATTGTCACCTTTTTGTCCCATCAAGAGCATTTGGGAATTATTCTTACTTTCTTTGCCCTATTCCTAATCTTAACCACAGTTTTAGTCTTGGGAATCTTCATTAAATTCCAAGAAACTCCCATTGTCAAAGCCAACAACCGGGACCTCTCCTATATCCTCCTGATCTCCCTTCTGCTTTCCTTCTTGACTTCCTTTCTCTTCATTGGTCAACCAAGGAGAATCACCTGTCTTCTCCGACAAACAATTTTCAGCATCATCTTCTCAATTGCTGTGTCTTCTGTCTTGGCCAAAACAATTATGGTGGTGCTGGCCTTCCTGGCCATAAAGCCAGGAAAAAGAGTGAGAAGGTGGCTGGGCAAGAATCTGGCCAGCTCCCTCATCCTTTCTTGTTCCAGTGTCCAGGTTGTCATTTGTTTCACCTGGTTAGGAGTCTTTCCTTCATTCCCTGATTCCGACACGTATTCGCAGCCTAGAGAGATTGTTCTGCAGTGCAATGAAGGCTCTGTCACTATGTTTTATGTTGCCCTTGGTTACATGGTCTTTCAGGCTGCCATTTGCTTCATGGTGGCTTTCCTGGCCAGGAATCTGCCTGCGTCCTTCAATGAAGCCAAGCTGATCACCTTCAGTATGCTGGTCTTTTGCAGTGTCTGGATCTCCTTTGTGCCTACCTATCTGAGCACCAAAGGGAAATTCATGGTTGCTGTGCAAGTCTTCTCCATCTTGGCCTCCAGTGCTGGGCTTCTGGGCTGC
This sequence comes from Crotalus tigris, assembly GCF_016545835.1. Taxonomy (NCBI): domain Eukaryota; kingdom Metazoa; phylum Chordata; class Lepidosauria; order Squamata; family Viperidae; genus Crotalus; species Crotalus tigris. The sequence goes on from NW_024100192.1 coordinate 69,432, forward strand.
ATCTTCATCCCTAAGTGTTACATCATTTTGCTAAGGCCAGACCTCAATACAAAGGAGCAACTGATGTTCAAAGCTGAAGTAAAAAAATGATTTTGATGGATGTTCTGGGGATATAATTCTCACCCGATATAATTTTCACCAATTGGGTACTTTTCAGGAGAAAACATTATCAGGCTGCTTTTTGAAGTGATCTCCTAGTTAAGCCTAATTTCCATGTTTTCATGTTTCTGTGTCTGGCAGTATTATTTAGCACTTTAGGCTTCATTATTAGCCTTTAAGTGAGGATGTTATAACCATTTTAGTTTGCCAGTGTTGGTCTCCTTTCAGACTTTAGAAAGAATGCTTTTCTTCTGTTTTTTTCTATGGGAAAAAATCTAGCCTTTTCAGCAACTGAACCTTAGACAGTATATTCTGAACGTTGTTAAATAGACTTGCAAGTTTTAATTAAGAAACAAATCAAGCCTGGAAAGGGCATGATGTAACCCATAAATTTACCATATGTGGAATGTAATCTCTCATCAATGTTTTCTATTGTTCAGTTGACTCGGGTAATAAATGTCATTCATTCTTTCTTTAGTTGCTTTCTGATTTATCACATATACCAAATTTTTGTATCATTTGTTTCTGTGCCCTATCAAAAGACTTGGACCACCCACCATTCCCAAAAATGTTTTTCACTGTGATTGGGTAGGGGTGAAAAGGCTAATTTTGCAAAAGAAAAAAATGTTTTTAATCTCTCAAATTCGGAGAAATTTTCATCAGCTCCAGGCCAAATTTAGGGTGTCTGAATTTCAGGCAACAACTGGAGAAAATAAAACTGCAACATAAATGGTGCACACCTTTTTTTTTAATCCAAGGGATATTTGTTCATTAATAAAATATTTTATAATTATTAAGATCTACCAAACTGTTAGAAGAAAGTATGTTCTCTTTTTTCTATAATCTATCCTGTCTAACAATCAAAAGTACTTTTTATCAGATCAGAAGTATTTATTTATTTGAGGGGTCCTTGGTGTTCTTTGAGCTTGCTTGTTTTCTTGCAGACATTGCATTACCAAACTAGGTAACATCATGAGTGCTAGTAACTATCATCAGTGACTATCACTGATGATGTTACCTAGTTTGGGTAATGAAACATCTGCAAAAAAACAAGCAAACTCAGAGTGTTCAGGACTCGTCATTTCAATCCTGAGCTAGAAATATTTATTACCATTTTTTTTTCATTTTTATGCAAGAAAGACATAAGAGGGTTCCAGTGATGAATAAATGTAGATAATTTCCTTTCTGTAATCAAAGAAGTTAATTTATCCATTTCAGCTATTCTAACAAATTCACCAGCCATTTCTCCATAGTGGGTTGTGTGTCTGAGGATCCCATCAGGGGAGGGCTGAAACTGTCTAATAGACCCCACAGATCATTGGTAAGAAGGGGTCAGGAGTGGGTGGGAGATGGTGGTGTGGTGTTCCTGCTTTCAAAAAGAAAAGTCAGAGGAGAGACATGTAAACAAAGCAATAGATTGATGAAGAAACCCTGATTGGCAGATATGAAATGACATTTGATTGAAAGGGGGAAAGGAAGGATAAGCAGTAAAGATGCCTACTCATTTTCTTCAAAATAAAATTAGAAAAGAGAATCTATTGCACAAGAAAGGAAATTTTTGGAAACTTCCCAAATTTCTAGATTCATGTAACCCCAAGTTGGCTTCTTGTTAGCACTTCAACACTCTGCTCAAGTCAACAAGTCATAAATGCTAATAGCAGAGAAAAGGTCTCTTCTACGATCATGCCAACACCCTTAAATACTAGAAATATCATTACAGATACGTTTTGTATGTTGTATTGTGTATGACTCCAGCTAGACTCCAGCAGTATGTGGATCAAGAACTTCCAGAAGTACAGGCAGGATTTCAAAGAGGCAGCGGAACTAGAGATCAAATTACCAACATACGCTGGATCATGGAGAAAGCTAGGCAGTTCCAGAAAAACATCTACTTCTGCTTCCTCGCCTATCCAAAACCTTTGATTGTGTGGATCACAACAAATTGTGGCAAGTTCTTAAAGAGATGGGAGTACCTGACCATTGTATTTGTTTCTTGAGAAACCTATATGTGGGCCAAGAAGCAACAGTGAGAACTGGACATGGAACCACTGATTGGTTCAAAATTGGGAAAGGAGTCCAGAAAGGCTGTATTCTGTCACCTTGCCTATTTAACTTATATGCAGAGGACATCATGAGAAAGGCAGGGAATACTGCATACAGTTTTGGTCACCACACTACAAAACAGATGTTGAGACCTTGGAAAAAGTTCAGAGAAGAGCAATTAAGATGATCCAAGGCCTGGAGACTAAAACATATGAAGAACAGCTGTAGGACTTGGGTTTGGCTAGTCTAAAGAAAAGAAGAAATAGGGGTGACATGATAGCAGTATTCCAGTATTTGAGATGCTGCCACAAAGAAGAGAGGGTCAAATTATCCTCCAAAGCATCAGAGGGCAGGACAAGAAACAATGGTTGGAAACTATCAAACAGAGAAGCAACCTGGAATTAAGGAGAAAGTTCCTAATAGTGAGGACAATTAACCAGTGGAGTGGCTTGCCTTCAGAAATCATGGGCACTCCATCACTGGAGGTTTTTAAGAAGAGACTGGACAGTTACTTGTCTGAGATGGTATATGTTATGTCCTGAGCCTCCAAAAGGGCAGGCTTGGGACGTTGCAATGGTCCCGGGCAGCTGCAAGTTTCCCGGGACCAGACTGGTTGGCGCCAGCGTTCGCGCACATGCGCAAGGCGCTTCGCATGCCTAAATGTTGCCTTTTGGCCCAGGAAAAAGGTCCTTAAGAGAGGCTGAGAAGTCCGTGCTGCCTTGAGTTGTAACGGGGCTGCTGAAGAGAAATAAAGAAGGTTACTGAACATCAAGAATGTCTCGCGTCGTCATTGCCATTAGCCGAGGACCCAACACTGGCGACGAAGGTGGGATGGCCTTGCAATTACACAAACAATTGTAAGCTTACCCTGGAGTCCAGCACAGCGAGGAAACGGCGTTAAATTCAGCAACTGCCTGCCAATACAGCTTCGTTGGAGGTAAGCTGGCTGATAGACCCTTCCTGCTTTACTAAAATGGCAAAGATTGGAAAACTTTCAGAGTTTGATATTACACATCCCGAAAGATGGGAATCTTACGTGGCCCGAGCAGAAAATTATTTCAGAGTTAATCAAGTAAGAGAAGAGGGCTTAAAGGCCGCCACCCTACTCTGCGTTTGTGGTCAAGATGCATTTGAAATTGCTGAAAACTTAGTAGCCCCTGCACCTCTTGAATCTGTTACCTACACAGATCTTAAGAAATTACTGAAAGAGCATTTTCAACCCAAGTTGTCTGTTATTGCTTGGAGACATAATTTTGAACAGCGGGATCAACGGGCTGGTGAATCAGCTAAAGAGTACATTGCTGCATTAAGAAGGGCAGCTAAGCATTGCGAATTTGAAGACTTAGAGGAAAGACTGAGAGACAGATTTGTATGTGGACTGAGAAAGAGAGATGTACAACAAAGGCTTTTTGCCAAAGAGGACATATCATTCCAAAATGCCTTGAGAGAGGTTACTGCAGAAGAGGCAGCAAGTGGGGGCAATCAAGAATATGAGGCCCATCAAAAGCTTTCCAGAAGCTGTTTCCATGCATCACGAGGGAGTTCAAGGAAGCTCAGAAGAGGAGCCTGATGAAGAAATAGACATCTCTACCCAACCAAAGAAGGAAAGCAGAGGGAAGGCAAAGAAAAGTCTTCACCTGTACCCAAGTGCTTCGGGTGTGGAGGTCGCCACAAGAGGACCGACTGCAAGTTCCGTTCTGCAATCTGTAGAGCATGTGGGAAGCAAGGCCACATAGCAACTGTGTGTCTGGGCCGACAGAAGGTACAACCCCGAGAAGAATTGCGCCTGAAAGGTACCAGGGTCCCCAGCCAAAACAGGGTGGGTTTCTGTGCTTCACAAAAAAGCATTTTTAAGACAGGCACACACAGACCACTTAAAAAGAAGCTGTCACTTAGGGTGAAATTGCAAGGAGTTCCATTGGTCATGGAACTAGACATTGGGTCTGCACTTCCAATCATCTCCATTCACACATTCTGAAAGATTTGTTCTGGCAGTGGTTTCCAGGCCAAGCTTAGGCCTTCTAACATAGTACTAACAGACTTTCAAAACTCCAAAGTGTGTGTTAAGGGGGAGGCCACCCTTAACGTGCAGTATAAGGATTTTGAAGGTCCATTAGATGTATTGGTAGTGGGGGGTGATCGTACGAGTCTCATAGGACTCGATTGGTTTGAGGCCCTGGGAATACAAGTTACAGGGCTCAACAGCTTGCAAACATTAGACTTATAGGAAGTCTGCAAGGAATTTGCAGATGTATTCAACCCTCAGTTGGGTACATACAAGGGTCCCCCAGTGTCTTTGAAATTAGACCCCACTGTCACTCCTATCAGAGTAAAGGCAAGAAGGGTACCGTTTGCCTTAAAAGGGAAAATTGATGCTGAATTGGACAAATTGATTCAACAAGGAGTCTTAGAACCTGTTGACTCCAGTCCATGGGAAACTCCCATAGTAACGCCTCTTAAGGCTAATGGGGATATTCGCATTTGTGCAGATTACAAATGCATGCTCAATAAGGCATTACAACAACATGCCTATCCTGTGCCTATTGTCAGCCACATTCTGGCTTTCCTCAAAGGGGGCGTATTTTTGCAAAGCTTGATTTAGCTCAGGCTTACCAACAGTTGCCTGTGGACGAAGCTGCTGCTGTGGCACAAACCATTGTAACTCATAGGGGGGCATTCAAGGTCAAGAGACTGCAATTTGGAATAAATGTAGCTCCTGGAATTTTCCAAAGAGTAATGGAAAATACCTTGAGGGGTATTCCAGGGGTTTGCCCCTATTTTGATGATGTCTTAATTGCTGGAGAGTCTATCCAAAATCTGGCTGAAAGATTGAGGGCTGTTCTGCTGAGGTTTCGGAAAACAGGACTCAAACTCAAAAAGGACAAATGTAAAATTGGGGTGTCTTCTACAGATTTTCTGGGGTTCAGAATTGATGCCAATGGGATTCATCCTGCTGAGTCCAAATTAAAAGCTATCACACAAGCTCCCAGACCTAAGTCCAAAGCTGAACTGCAAGCTTTTCTGGGACTTTTGAATTTCTACAATTCATTTATTCCTAACAAGGCTGATGTAGCTGAGCCACTTCATAGGCTTCTTGACAAACAAGCTGTGTGGGAATGGTCACAAGCACATGAAGCAAGCTTCAATAAGGTTAAGGCCTTTCTAACATCTAACCATGTGCTTGCACATTTTAATGAAACACTCCCTGTGTGCATTGCTTGTGATGCTTCCCCTTATGGCATAGGAGCTGTACTCAGCCGTCTCATACCTGATGGAACTCCGGTTCCTGTTGAATATTACTCCAGAACTTTATCCTCTGCTGAGAGGAATTATGCCCAGATAGACAGGGAGGCCTTACCTGTTGTTGCTGGAATCAAAAAATTCCATGATTTTTTATATGGCAGACATTTCACAGTCTACACTGACCATAAGCCTTTCTTGGGATTGTTTACAACTAACAAACAGACCCCTCACATTATCTCTCCCAGGATGCTCAGATGGTCAATCTTCCTGTCAGCTTATGATTTTTCTTTAATTCACAAACCGGGCAAAGAAATGGGCCATGCTGATGGCCTCAGTAGATTACCCTTACAGGTAGTTGAGGCTGACCCTGCCCCGGCAATCAATATTCTTTCAATTCAAGCACTGCCTGAGTCACCCCTTAACGCCAGGGATGTGGCTGCTGAATCAGCCACGGATCTTACACTCTCTCGAGTCTTATCCTGGGTTTTGTCTGGATGGCCAGAGAGTTGTCCAGGTACTAAGTTTCAGAGTTTCTGGTTAAAAAGGAACGAGTTGTCCACCTTCTAGGGCTGTCTGCTGTGGGGTAGCAGAGTTGTCATTCCTACCTCAATGAGGTCTAGAGTCTTAGGGTCCCTTCACGAGGATCATCCTGGCATTGTTCGAATGAAGGCGCTTGCGCGCAGCCAGTTATGGTGGCCTGGGTTAGACAAGGAAATTGAGGCTAAGGTGCATGCTTGTCACCTTTGTCAACGCTCATGTCCAGAAATGCCTCAGGCTCCTGTACATAGGTGGGAGGAAACACAGTTGTCAATGCTGCAAATACTGTATATTCTTGCTTTGACAATATGCAAAACTGTCTGGCATTTATTGGGTTAATACTTAGCTTAGACTGGGCGGGGGAAAAAGCCCGGGAAAAAAAGAGGAAGTAAACGTTTGACCTTCTCACTAATTGGATAATGTGACCTGTGACTGCATGAGAAGGGAGGGGTTGAGCAAGGAAAGCTTGATGCCAGCGACAGGAAGTTCAGATTCTGGCATCAATTAGTCTATAATGGTGACCGGCAAACTGTAGCTCTTGCAAATAAAGATTTTAGGAAACATTCCTGAAAGTTCTTTGAAGTGCTTCATTAGTCGGAACATGTGACATCATGCCAGAATCTGACACTCTTTTCAAACGATCTATGTCCAGATCTATCAACAGCTGCCTGTATGCCTGAGAGAAGCTGGCAAAGTTTCGGGGGAGATCTCATTATGGAGAAAAAAAAATTGCCTGAAACCAGCCCCGTAGCTGCAACAGTTTCCCCGGGGGGGAAAGCGACAGCCAGCAAGTCGGGGGAGAGAGAAATTTGGCAGGTTTCCCAGCTGAGAGCGAAGACTTCAAAAGCAGAATGGACAGATAACACAGTTATGGGTGAGTCGTTGGAAAGATTTCAAAACTTAGAAATGAGAAACAGAAAACAGTTCCTACAAAGTGAAACATTCAACCCTAAGAGAGAGAATCCCAGTTTGAATCCTCTGCAGCAAAGGGGAAATTGGGTTCCCCAGCAAGTGGCTGATCCATGTCCTCTGAACTTACCACAGCCAATAGAGGCCTTGCAATGTCTTGGGGTGGTACAGAAGCCAGGAAATCAGCAGCTGGGGGGAGAACAGCCACAGCAAGGAGGTTGGCCACAGCCCCCAAACGTGCAACCCCTGGGCATAAATCTGCAGCCAGGTTGGGGCCTACAGCAACTGGGGTGGCCACAAGAGCGATGGGGAGCCCAGCAGGAAGCCTGTCAGACCCTGCCTTTGCCAGTCAGAGACCCCAACCCTGAAGAGAGGGTGAGTTCCAGTCTGAGGCATCTGCAGCAATGGGTAGATGGGTTTCCCCAGCAGATGAATGATCAGCAGCAGCAGAGGGCCCATCAGCCATGGAACCAGCCCCAGTGGGGGCCACAGCAGCCTGTGTTTGCACCACCCTTCAATGCAACGTTTGATGGGGACCCAGAGAAGCTGATTTTTTCCTCAACCAAGTGCGTTCTCATTTAAATCGCTGGGCCCATCTCTATCCGGAACCAGGGGCCATGGTTGACGTCATTGCGGCCAACCTGGAGGGAGAAGCATCTGAATGGCTGAACAATCTATATAGCGAGCAAGCCCTCGAATTGGAGGATCCCCATCTCTTTCTCTTAGGACTGAGAGAACGCTTTGAAGACCCATCCATCGGCCTCAAAGCAGCAGGACAAATTCACAAAATAAAACAAGCAGGGAGGCCTGCCCTGGAGTACGTGCGAGAGTTGCACAAGAGGGCAGGTCGAATAGAGGGGTGGCCTGAGCAGTCTCTCATCCATCACTTCATCGAGGGATTAGATGATCACCTCTCCCAGGCTTGCATCTATCGAGAAGTACCTGATCGGCTGCAGGAGTGGTACCAGACGGCCGTGAAGCTGGATGTTAAGCTGTCTTGCTATAAAAAGCCTCCCCCACAGTAACCTGAACCGCGACCAGAGCTACCCGGACAGCAATCACCCCCACGAAAGCCTTCAACTACTGCAAGGGCTGAGAGACCCAGGCCACCTGCACGTCCTTCCTTCGAGTGTTTCCGGTGTGGACAAGGAGGACACCGAGCGGCCGCCTGTCCAGTCCCCTACCCTCGACTGCAGAGCAAGCCAGGACCGGCGATGCAAAAGAAACCTGCTCAGCGGCTAACAAGAGAAAAATCCAATCGACTCACGCAAGAACCAGTTGCCCAGGTTACACCCCACACACAAGAGGATGCCAAGACTCCAGGTGGACCTGCCCCTGCTCTTCCCTTCTTTGATAGCGACGATGAAGGAGAAAATGACCCAATGGTGAGTCAACAAATCCTGCCTTTTTCACTGCCCGCCAAACTTGTAATCCCTAAGTCTGGGGCACAAATAGACTTAAACGTACTAATTGATTCGGGATGTACCCGCTGCATTATTAGTCTGGCGTTTGCCATGAAAATGGGCATAAGGGCAAAACAGCTTTCCAAACCGATGAGATTTGAGCAAGCCGATGGCTCCCTGATGGGAGGGACTCTTATTACACAATTAACTGAGCCTTTATGCCTAGAAATAGGTGCACACTGGGAGTTTATTCGTTTCCTGGTGGCTCCAAAGATGACCGAGGCAGTGATCCTAGGACTAGCCTGGTTGGACAAATGGAAGCCGTTTATCTGGTGGGAGAAAGGAATGAGAATTGTGAGACTACCTATAGGACCTGATCCCCCCACTGATTCAACAGATGTTACTGGGCATCTTAGGCCACCCAATGAGCGAGCGCACATGGCCGCCTCACTGACTCCAGGTGAACCAGTCGTCCCCAAAGAATACTTGGACCTGGCGGAGGTGTTCAGTGAAAAAGAATGTGATGCCCTACCCCCTCACAGACCCAATGACTGCTCCATCGAACTGGTGCCCGGAGCCAAACTCCCACGTCCGAGGATGTATGCTATGTCCCCCCTCGAAATGGAGGAGATGCAGCGATATGTGAACAAGAACCTAGCGAGGGGGTTTATTGAACGGGCCAAATCTTCCGTGGGAGCCCCTGTGTTGTTCAAAGAGAAAAAAGATGGGTCTCTTCGTCTCTGCGTAGACTACAAGAGACTCAATGCTGTAAGTGTGGAAAATAAATACCCCCTCCCCCTTCTAAAGGATTTATTGACCCATCTGGCTAAGGGGAGTGTCTTCACTAAATTAGACCTAAGAGAGGCATACTACCGGGTGAGAATAAAAGAGGGAGACGAGTGGAAAACTGCCTTCAACTGTCCAATGGGGAGCTATCAGTTCAAAGTCATGCCATTTGGACTACAGGGGGCCCCAGCTGTATTTATGCAGTTGATCAATGAGGTTCTACATGATCACTTGTACAAAGGGGTTTTGGTGTATCTTGATGATATCCTGATATACAGCACAAATATGACTGATCACATAAAGCTAGTGAGAGAAGTGTTAAAGAAACTATTGAATGCCAAGCTTTATGTCAAATTGTCAAAATGTGAATTTCACCAAACCCAATTAGACTATCTTGGCTACCGAATTTCCAATGAGGGTATTGAAATGGATCCGGCCAAGGTAAAAACTATAATCGAATGGCAACCCCCAAGGACTCGCAAACAGCTCCAAAGCTTTCTGGGTTTTGCCAACTTTTATCGTCAATTCATCCCTTCTTTTGCCGAGATTGCCCTTCCTCTTACAGAACTACTCAAAACAGGCAAAGGAGGAGGGAAGCCACGACCGGGCCAACCACTAGCATGGACAATGAGCTGTCAAACAGCTTTTGAGAATCTAAAGAGACTATTTGCCACTGAACCGGTTCTAAAGCACCCCTGCCCAGAGGAACCCTTTGTGATTCAAGCCGATGCCAGCGATGTGGCGGTTGGAGCAGTGTTACTTCAAAAGAACAAAAATGGGATCCTGCAACCCTGTGCCTACACCTCTAAGAAATTCACTGAGAGTGAGCAAAGATGGGCAATCTGGGAGAAAGAGGCCTTTGTAATTAGGTGGGCGCTATTGAACTGGCGACACTATCTAGAAGGGAGCAAGGTGCCATTTAAGGTATGGACTGATCACAAGAACCTAGAGGCACTGAAAACTCCTCACAAATTGTCACCAAAGCAAGTACAGTGGGCACAGTACTTTAACCGCTTCAACTTCACTCTAAAGTACATACCAGGAGGAAAGAACTTTCTAGCTGATGCGCTATCCCGGTTACCCCAGTACAAAAGTGAATGAGAGCAGGTTAACGAGGCAATTATTCCCAATCCACAAACTGTCACTCAACCTACACCTCGCAGGGTCCCCAATCCGGATGACCCTGGAGTGAAGAAAATAAAACGAGAGCTCCTCACTGACCAATGGTTCAAAGATAATCAAGCGTCCCTAACATGCAGGGACGGCTTGGCTTACAAAGGGGGGAAGCTATATTTGCCAGAAGCGCTCCGTCTAAATGCTCTCAAACACAGCCACAATTTAAAGCAGGCTGGACACTTTGGATATTTGAAAACCCTACACCTCACCCGCCGGCAATTTTGGTGGCCGGGGCTGAAAAAGGATGTGGAAAACTTTGTAAAAAGTTGTACTGTATGTGCCACAACGAAAAGAATCCCGGGAAAAACTCCTGGGCTACTGCAACCCGTGGCAGACCCTTCTCAACCTTGGGAAGAAATAGCTATGGACCTTATAGTGGACCTACCTGAAAGTAGGGGAAATTACAGTAGTTGGTACAATGCAAGGGATACCCATTGTCTGAAGCCACCTGGTTGAAATCTAGTGAAGTGAACGCTGACAGATTGATCAAAAGGTTTCATGTGAAACACCCCAACAAACCGAAAGATAACCCTTAACATATGCTTTTGTTTACTTTACAGGTTCTGTCCTTCTTGTAAGGGGGGCCGGATGTCAATGCTGCAAATACTGTATATTCTTGCTTTGACAATATGCAAAACTGTCTGGCATTTATTGGGTTAATACTTAGCTTAGACTGGGCGGGGGAAAAAGCCCGGGAAAGAAAGAGGAAGTAAACGTTTGACCTTCTCACTAATTGGATAATGTGACCTGTGACTGCATGAGAAGGGAGGGGTTGAGCAAGGAAAGCTTGATGCCAGTGTAGGAAGTTCAGATTCTGGCATCAATTAGTCTATCATGGTGACCGGCAAACTGTAGCTCTTGCAAATAAAGATTTTAGGAAACATTCCTGAAAGTTCTTTGAAGTGCTTCATTAGTCGGAACATGTGACAACAGTCCCCATGGTCTAGGGTGCACATTGACTACGCTGGGCCCTTTCAGGGTCAATTCTTCTTGGTCCTGGTTGATAGCTATTCAAAATGACTTGAGGTTGTACCTGTCTCGTCCACCACCACTGCAAAGACTATCCAAGTACTGCGGGGAATTTTTGCTGCACATGGGCTTCCGGATGTTTTGGTGTCTGACAATGGCCTGCAATTCACTTCTTCCGAATTCCAAGCTTTCTTACAGGCCAACATGATTCGTCATGCCACTTCTGCTCCCTTCCACCCTTCCACCAACGGGATGGCTGAACGGATGAGCCGCATCACCAAGGATGCTCTAAAGAGACTTACCTAGGGGGACTGGCATCACAGGTTGGCTGACTTCCTCCTTTCCTACCGCACTACACCTTCCACTTCTACTGGGAGGAGCCCAGCTGAACTTCGTTGGGGGCGCAAACTGATTACTAAACTTGACCAGTTGCATCTGGACAGACTGCCGCCTAGGGGTACACAGCCCAGGGCACCGCAGCAATTGCGAGTGGGTGCCCCTGTATGGACCTGTAACTACCAGGCCAGGCCATTTATGGGTTCCTGCCGCTGTTTGCAAGGTTACAGGCCCTTTGTCTCATGAGGTCTCCTTGGAAGACGGCCGCATCCTGCGAAGGCATATTGACCAGTTGCGTACAAGGCTAGACTCACCTGCAGAGACTCCTGGTTCTTTTCCAGGGGGGGAGGGGGACCCTTACGGGCAAAGGGAAGGGTGTTGGCAGCATTCAGACTCTCCCAGTGAGGCCACAGATGGCCTGTCACATGATTCCACGAATGTTCCAAACAGGAATTCAAGGGAACCAGTTAGCGCACAAGCTACAGTGCAGACTCCAGCCTGGGAGTCACCCCGGGGGCATAATCATTACACACGTACGCCTTTCAGCACTCCAGTCAGGGAGAATAACCGGGAGCATCCTAATAACTCAAACATTGCAAGAGAGCTGGCACACAATCAATACAATTGGCCCAACACAGCCACAGTCCCCAGAGAAGGACACTGCCACAGGGAAGTGGGAGAAGAGCCAATTTTAGACAGTGGACCCTCTGGTTCAATGGAGGGGGGAACTGAGTTTTGGGACTATACTGAAATAACAGACAATCCTGCTATGGAACTGGGGAGTGGAGGAAGCCAGCCTCCCGTTAGGTCCAGTGTGGGCTTAAGAGGCCATTCAGAGCTACCCAACAATGGCAGCTTAACAGAAGGGTCAGATCGCCTGCAACTAGGCAGGTCAACCAGGTTAGAGAGAGAGCAAGGTCCTGGCCTGATGAGCCCGTTGGGCAAGCAAGCAGGCCAGGCATCAGGGCACAGTCCACGGGGGCCACCAGGGTCTGAGAAGGGGGGTGAACCTATAACCTCCACAGGACAAGGTGTACTTGTAAATAATCCAGACCTACGTAGGTCACAGAGAGATAAGAGGTCTCCCAAATATCTTGAAGATTTTATAACCTGACGGGCCAGGCAGAAGACTTAAGTGTATTCTGTGTAAGCCGGAAATGGGAACACTGGAGTTAATCCCCAGCACTATAGCATGGTATCATTTAACAAGTGTTTACACCACGCTCGTGTTGAGGTCGCGTTAAAATTGTCATGTAGTCTTAGCCGGGGGGGAAGGGGTGTTATGTCCTGAGCCTGCAAAAGGGCAGGCTCGGGACGTTGCAACGGTCCCAGGCAGCTGCAAGTTGCCCGGGACCAGACTGGTTGGTGCCAGCACTCGAGCACATGCGCGAGGCGCTTTGCGCACCTAAATGTTGCCTTTTGGCCCGGGGGAAAAAGGTCCTTAAGAGAGGCTGAGAAGTCCGTGCTGCCTTGAGTTGTAACGGGGTTGCTGAAGAGAAATAAAGAAGGTTACTGAACATCAAGAATGTCTCACGTCGTCATTGCCATTAGCCGAGGACTCAACAGAATAGGTTCTCCTGCTTGAGTGGGGGGCTGGACTAGAAGACCTCCAAGGTCCCTTCCAGCTCTATTCTATTCTAACATCCCGATTGTTGTCTTTAATTATGAGAGTTTCTTCAAATTTACTGAAGGTGCCCAAGACTAAGCCTGATCCCAAAAAACAGAAACAAGGGAAGGCGAGCTGGGATGATTCCCAAGTGGTTAAAGCACCATGCTAGGAAGTGGGAAACCATGAGTAGAAGCCCCCCTTTAGGCATGAAAGCTGGCTGGGTGACTTTGGTCATCTTTCTCAGCTCAACCCACCTCTCAACCAAAGGATCAAATGTGACCTGTGGACCATAAAAATGCCCCGGTCTACATTAGTGGATCAAGGAAAGGCCATGCTGAGCCTATCAAAACACCCTTTCATGGACAATGTCAAGGTATATTATATTTCCAAAAGTCTGTCCCCTTTTTTCTGGAGTCACCCACACACTCTGCATCCACAGTGAAGATGTTTCCTTCTGCAAAAGGAAGATAGCCATAGCAGCATATGGGCTTCCCCTCCTGCACCGCCTTCCCAAATCCTGGACAACAACTTTCCACACACTGGGAAGGAGGCAGGTTCTGAGCAGATGGAGGAAAATTCATTGTCAGAAAATTCTATTTATTTATTTTATATCCAGTCTTTATTATTTTTATAAACATTTCTCTATGCCTGTGAAATAGATAGGAATGAGGTCAAGAAGGAAAACAGGAGAGATATGAGGAGGATGTGTGTGTAAGCCACTCAGTGTCACCTCCCATCATGAGATGAGCAGCATATAAATTTGATAAATAAATACATCAATAAATAAAGTAGGAGAGATCCTGACTATTCGCTTTCAGTAAGTGAAAGGATGTTTCTTTCCTCACTTGCTTCTGCCTCTGCAGATATACTGTGTGGGGTAGAGGCAATGGGGCAGACTGACAAAATGTTTCTCATGATATCACCATGCAAGCCCTGGGTCTTATCTCAAGATTCACATACAAAAGGTCAGGGTTGTACGGTGACACCATAATCTCCATTTCATTTCCTCACCACTGTGATTTGCAGTAGATATTTATGGAAGCAAAGTATTTAGCACTCAGGGTGAAATGCTCTTCATCAGACTATCATTTTGGCAGAGAGGTTCAGATAGACTTTTCTACCTCTTGGATCAGTATGAGACAACCAGAGATGTCTCACGTTGAATATCTCTGTCTGAGGTTATATAACAGACGTGTCAAACACAAGGCCTGGGGGCCGGATGCGGCCCGCGAAGTGGTTTCATGTGGCCTGTGAAGCCATCCTGGAGACGGTGAGGGAACGGCCCCCTCTGTCTTGGCCCTGGCCCAGGTCAGCCGGGAGCCAATGTACAATTTTGTGTTGGCCATCTATGCTGAATCGTATTCAGTCTTAGCTCTATAAGCCCCCCGCTCCGCATGGCCTGAGAGGAACAGTGACGCTCCTCCATGGACAATGCCTTGGCACTTGCCCTGGTCCCACCCCCTTCTGCCAGAGACCCTCAGATCTGTCCCACTCCTGCCCAGGCCCCCACAGGAACCCTTGATGTGAATGGGGTAGAGCTGGCCACACCCACCCAGTAGGCCACACCCACTCAGTAGGCCACACCCACCCTGGCCACACCCACCTGCCCCCCTGAGGGCAACTGCAATGCTGATGCGGCCCTCAATTAAATTGAGTTTTACACCCTTGTTATATAACAAGGGAAAAGTTTTTAGTGGCTTTTTATTTTTCTTGACTCTTCCAGATAAAAAGGAGCATGTCACATGGTTGGATGGATGGATGGATGGATGGATGGATGGATGGATGGATGGATAGATGGATGGATGGACATCTATTTGAATCATATGCATTCAATTCCAGCATGGGAATAAAAGTAAAGCATCTACCCTAAAACATAAAGATCTGAATAATAAGGATCACACAGTAAGTCTAAGGCAACATCAGCCTCAAAAGTCCACAATAAGAAAAAGGTAACCGTAACTTCATCTAAGCAAAAACACAGCATCATAAAATAAGCATCACTTATAATAACATGAAAGAAAACCAACTGGAAATCAACCAAGCAAATTTGACAGGTGTCCCAAATGCCCACAGAACAATTTGGTCTTGGATGCTTTCTAGGAATCCATTATATTGAGTTATATCAGGACTTCTTCAGTTGAATTCCCAGCTCACCCTGCAGGGAGGACTTTGCAAAGCTTCTACATCTCCAGATAATTATTAGTAGAATGATAGTGATTTCTTTCTTGCTTTCATGCTAAATGTCAAGAGATTCTTCTCTCCTCCAGAGATTCTCTGGAGCGGATCAACAGACTTAGGAGCAATACATAGTAATGTTTGGCATCATGAAAGTTAGTGCATAAATTGTCTTGTCACCTTGGGAAGCTGGCCTGAGCTTCATGGCCACCAGGAGGTCTGCTGTTGTGTTGACCCATGTTCCCATCATTTGGGAAGTCTTCTCTGGACTTCATACTATATTAGAAAAGTCAGTCTTGCTGCTATCTGCTTTCAACTTCTCCAAACTCTTCTGCTCTTCTGATTCTGAGATCAGATGCAAGGCAGGGGACTCCTTCAGTTAAACGAGAAATGGACCCTCTACTTCTGCTTCTGATGGAGCTTTTGTTGGCCCAGGCAGCCTGTGGGATGCTCAGCACCAGGTGCTTCTTGACTTTGGGGAGGGATGCAAGAGACCCACTCAATCATTACAGGCCAGGAGACCATCTCATCAGTGGACTCTTGTCTGCAACAAATACTATACAACCTGAGCTGCAAAATTTCACTTTGAGTCCTTCTAAAAAGTTTCATCGGTAAGTTACATAATGTTGAATGATGTTATATTATGTTGCCTTTGAGAAAGAAAGTGGGTGAAGGAAAGCAGTGAGGTTTTAATTAATTAGATCTATAGTTATGTCTGTATCACTGCTTTTTTGTAAAAAAAAAAAATAGATGCCGGAACTCACACATGTCACACAACCTGCCTTGCCTACCCTACAAAGTTCCATCCCAAAAAGGTGCCAGAACTCCGTTCTGGGCATTCTATGAGAAAAAAAGCCCTGTTCTGTATACAAACAGCATGAAGTGGAACACATTCAGCACATAAAACAAAAGTATGCTTTAAGACTCAGCAGCCTTGTCCAACTGATCTCTAAATAGTAGTAGTAGTAGTAGTAGTAGTAGTAATAATAATAGTAGTAGTAATAATAATAATAATAATAATCCCCCAGTGAGGCACTACCTTGACGTGGTTGTGGGGCTTGTGTACTCTGAGGAAGATGAGAGCTATGCCAGAGGTTCAACCATACTGAACAGGTCTCATCAGAGGAGTCAGACAAAGAGTGTCTCTCCCATAAAAAATATGGTGAGACGTAAATTTCAGAATGCCATACTGGCTCGGACGTCGCCCGGGTTAACAAGGTCCGCACTAGATATTGGAGTTCCTGGATATTGGTGAAAAATGGGTTACAGGACTCAGGACTGTTGGCTGAGCAACCAGGGCCAGCAGCTGCAGAACTACTGGAAGAAAAGGTGTTTACCCGTCGCAGATACACAGTGATGGAAAACAAAGAAATAATGATCTGTTACTACAGATCAAGTCCAACAAGACGAGGATATCTAAAACGAATGCACCAGTTCTGGAAAGAACAACATCCAGAATCAGAAATAACAGAACAGAGACTAGCAGATCAACGCCAATTTATAACACGAAATAAAGTATTCACAGAAACAGAATTGGACGAACTGCAAAGGTTTACCCAGGGCAAAGAAATCAAAGCCTTACCAGAAGTAATTCAGAATGTAGAGGCAAACCAGGGGGAGTTGGCAGTGAAGGAATCCAGCAGAGATATACAACTGTTCTCATTTGGAAACCAGGCACCTCTTCCTCAGGAAGAACAAAACCCTCTAACTAAAGAAATAAAAGAACTGAAACAAAGAATAACTGAGCATCTAGAACAGCACAAAAACAACAGAATAAGGCTACCTGCATTGAAGCTTGTTCCAAAGAAACAGCTAGCACAAGCATTAAAAGATGCAAATACTGCAATATCAAGTATAAGCACCAATTCACTGCAAGAAACAAACCAACTAATGTACAGCACAGCTGCAGTTATAACAGAATACCTGGGATGCAAAATCAACAAAGAAGAAAAACAAACAAACAGTGCACCAGAAAAATGGAAGGTTAGACTAGAAAATAAGATCAGCAAGTTAAGATCACATGCAAGCAAGCTAGAACAGATGAAAGAAAAGAAGCTGAAGAACAAGAAGACCAAAGAATACCTAATCAAGAAATACCACTTAGAAACAAGGAAGATCAAGGAAGCACTGGAAATAATAAAGCAACAAATAACAGCTATAGCCAGGAAAATCAGTAGATATGAAGCTCGAATTGCAAACTATAGGCAGAACCTCCAATTTCAATCCAATCAGAAACGTTTCTACCAATCCATCAATGGAGAAACTGCAAGGAATCAGTCAGTACCTGACAAGGAAGAAACAGTGCAGTTCTGGAAGCAGATATGGGATAACCCAAAGAAATACAACAAGGATGCGGCTTGGTTAAAAGAGGTGGATGCAAATAAAACAGAAGTTGAAATGAAAGAACTAGTAATAACAACAAAAATGGTAGAAAAAAGAGCAAAGAAAATCAAAAATTGGTCAGCACCAGGTGAAGATGAACTGCATGGGTTTTGGTTGAAACATCTAACTGTTATACACCCACTCATTGCCAAACAGTTCAACAATATACTACAAGGAGGAGAAATTGAAAAGTGGCTAACAACTGGGAAAACCTACCTAATAATGAAAAATCCAGCAAAAGGGGCAACACCAGGTAACTACAGGCCAATTACCTGCTTACCAACAACTTTCAAATTACTAACTGGTGTGGTAGCTGATGCAGTGCAACAGCATCTAGTTGAAAACAATCTCTTTCCACCTGAGCAGAAAGGAAACCGCCCCAACAGCAGAGGAACAAAAGATCAACTCCTAATAGACAAAATGATCTTGGAAAACTGCAAGAGAAGGAAGACCAACCTGAATGTGGCATGGATTGACTACAAAAAGGCATTTGACTCTCTGCCACATGATTGGATAATAAAGTGCCTAGAAATGACAGGAGTCAGTAGAAACATCAGAAAATTTGTGCAAAGATCGATGGCACAATGGAAGACACAGTTGCAGATCAATGGTGAGAGGCTGGGAGAGGTTAATATCAAGAGAGGAATATTTCAGGAGATTCATTATCACCATTACTATTTGTTATTGCACTGTTTCTCTGTCAACAATACTGAATAACTCAGGACATGGCTATCAAACATCAAAAACATCTGCCAGACTATCCCACCTCCTTTATATGGAGATCTGAAGCTGTATGGAAAAACATCATCTGAAATAGAATCGCTGCTCAACACTGTCCGTATA
Organism: Crotalus tigris; assembly: GCF_016545835.1. Lineage (NCBI taxonomy): Eukaryota > Metazoa > Chordata > Lepidosauria > Squamata > Viperidae > Crotalus > Crotalus tigris. The sequence continues at coordinate 87,942 of NW_024100192.1, forward strand.
TATAGCCAAGATATTGTAATGGAGTTTGGCTTGGACAAATGTGCCACACTTACTATCAAACAAGGAAAAATAGTGAAAACTGAAGGAATCAAGATGCCCCACGAAAATAACATTAAGAGTCTGGATGAGGAAGAGTTACTACAAATACTTGGGTATCCTTCAAGCTGACAACATCAAGCACACTGAAGTCAAGAAAAAGATTAGAGGTGAATACATCAAGAGAGTGAAGAAGATCTTAAAATCCAAACTCAATGGAGGAAATACCATAAAGGCAATCAACACCTGGGCAATCCCAGTCATTAGGTACACAGCTGGAATAGTGGACTGGACTCAAGCAGAACTAAAAGCAATGGATAGGCAGACCAGAAAAATAATGACAATGAATCATGCCCTTCATCCACGCAGTGACATTGATAGACTTTATCTACCAAGGCAAATAGGTGGGCGTGGAATGCTACAAGTACATCAGATGGTTGAAGAAGAAAAAATGGCTTTGGAAGAATATCTGAAGAACAATGATGAAGATGCACTGAAATTAGTATATCAGGAAGGCTTACTAACTACTGGAGAGACCAAACTGGCCTACAAGAAAGACCAAATGAAGAACAGAATAGAGGCATGGGAAGACAAAGCACTACATGGCCAATACATGAAAAAAATAGCTGGGAAAGCAGATAATAATAAAACCTGGCAATGGCTAAGAGCAGGAAAATTGAAGAAAGAGACCGAGGGACTAATTCTGGCGCACAAGACCAAGCCTTAAGGACAAATGCATACAAAGTCAAAATTGAGAAGACAGCAACAGACAGTAAGTGCCACCTATGAAAAGAAGCTGAAGAAACAGTGGACCACTTGGTAAGCTGTTGCAAGAAGATTGCACAGACTGATTACAAGCAGCGGCATGACAAAGTAGCAACAATGGTGCATTGGAAGATATGCAAAAAATATCATTTGCCTGTAAGCAAAAACTGGTGGGATCATAAAATAGAGAAAGTCATAGAAAATGATAAAATTAAACTGCTCTGGGACTTCAGAATTCAAACAGACAAGCACCTGCAACATAACACCCCAGACTTAACAATGGTCGATAAGAAAGACAAAAAAGTTTGGATAGTGGATGTGGCAGTGCCTGGAGATAGCAGAATAGAAGAGAAAGAACTGGAGAAGATAACAAAATAAAAGACCTACAGATAGAAATAGAAAGACTGTGGCAAAAGCAAGCAAGGGTAGTACCAATAGTCATAAGCTCCTTGGGTGCAATTCCAAAACAACTGGAGCACCACTTGAACACCATTGGCATTGACAAATTCGCTATTAGTCAATTGCAAAAGGCAGCCTTATAAGGAACTGCTTCCATCCTGCGACGATACCTGTAATAACATCAAACATCCACATCTCCCTATCCAAGGTCCTGGGTAAGGACTCGATAGGTAGACAAAATGCCAAATCCAGTCTGAACATCTGGCTGACTGTGCGATGATTAATAATAATAATAATAATAATAATAATAATAATAATAATAATAATAATAAGATGCCCCACGAAAATAACATTAAGAGTCTGGATGAGGAAGAGTACTACAAATACTTGGGTATCCTTCAAGCTGACAACATCAAGCACACTGAAGTCAAGAAAAAGATTAGAGGTGAATACATCAAGAGAGTGAAGAAGATCTTAAAATCCAAACTCAATGGAGGAAATACCATAAAGGCAATCAACACCTGGGCAATCCCAGTCATTAGGTACACAGCTGGAATAGTGGACTGGACTCAAGCAGAACTAAAAGCAATGGATAGGAAGACCAGAAAATAATGACAATGAATCACGCCCTTCATCCACGCAATGACATTGACAGACTTTATCTACCAAGACAAATAGGTGGGTGTGGAATGCTACAAGTACATCAGATGGTTGAAGAAGAAAAAATGGCTTTGGAAGAATATCTGAAGAACAATGATGAAGATGCACTGAAATTAGTATATCAGGAAGGCTTACTGACTACTGGAGAGACCAAACTGGCCTACAGAAAGACCAAATGAAGAAAAGAATAGAGGCATGGGAAGACAAAGCACTACATGGCCAATACATTAAAAAAATAGCTGGGAAAGCAGATAATAATAAAACCTGGCAATGGCTAAGAGCAAGAAAATTGAAGAAAGAGACCGAGGGACTAATTCTGGCTGCACAAGACCAAGCCTTAAGGACAAATGCATACAAAGTCAAAATTGAGAAGACAGCAACAGACAGTAAGTGCCGCCTATGCAAAGAAGCTGAAGAAACAGTGGACCACTTGGTAAGCTGTTGCAAGAAGATTGCACAGACTGATTACAAGCAGCGGCATGACAAAGTAGCAACAATGGTGCATTGGAAGATCTGCAAAAAATATCATTTGCCTGTAAGCAAAAACTGGTGGGATCATAAAATAGAGAAAGTCATAGAAAATGATAAAATTAAACTGCTCTGTGACTTCAGAATTCAAACAGACAAGCACCTGCAACATAACACCCCAGACTTAACAATTGTCGATAAGAAAGACAAAAAAGTCTGGATAGTGGACGTGGCAGTGCCTGGAGATAGCAGAATAGAAGAGAAAGAACTGGAGAAGATAACAAAATACAAAGACCTACAAATAGAAATAGAAAGACTGTGGCAAAAGCAAGCAAGGGTAGTACCAATAGTCATAGGCTCCTTGGGTGCAATCCCAAAACAACTGGAGCACCACTTGAACACAATTGGCATTGACAAATTCGCTATTAGTCAATTGCAAAAGGCGGCCTTATTAGGAACTGCTTCCATCCTGCGACGATATCTGTAATACCATCAAACATCCACATCTGCCTATCCCAGGTCCTGGGTAAGGACTCGATAGGTAGACAAAATGCCAAATCCAGTCTGAACATCTGGCTGACTGTGCGATGATCGATAATAATAAATAATAATAATAATAATAATAATAATAATAATAATAATAATAATAATAATAATAATATATGGATGATCTGAAGCTGTATGGAAAAACATCATCTGAAATAGAATCGCTGCTCAACACTGTCCGTATATATAGCCAAGATATTGTAATGGAGTTTGGCTTGGACAAATGTGCCACACTTACTATCAAACAAGGAAAAATAGTGAAAACTGAAGGAATCAAGATGCCCCACGAAAATAACATTAAGAGTCTGGATGAGGAAGAGTACTACAAATACTTGGGTATCCTTCAAGCTGACAACATCAAGCACACTGAAGTCAAGAAAAAGATTAGAGGTGAATACATCAAGAGAGTGAAGAAGATCTTAAATCCAAACTCCAATGGAGGAAATACCATAAAGGCAATCAACACCTGGGCAATCCCAGTCATTAGGTACACAGCTGGAATAGTGGACTGGACTCAAGCAGAACTAAAAGCAATGGATAGGCAGACCGGAAAAATAATGACAATGAATCATGCCCTTCATCCACGCAGTGACATTGATAGACTTTATCTACCAAGGCAAATAGGTGGGCGTGGAATGCTACAAGTACCTCAGATGGTTGAAGAAGAAAAAATGGCTTTGGAAGAATATCTGAAGAACAATGATGAAGATGCACTGAAATTAGTATATCAGGAAGGCTTACTGACTACTGGAGAGACCAAACTGGCCTACAAGAAAGACTAAATGAAGAACAGAATAGAGGCATGGGAAGACAAAGCACTACATGGCCAATACATGAAAAAAAAAGCTGGGAAAGCAGATAATAATAAAACCTGGCAATGGCTAAGAGCAGGAAAATTGAAGAAAGAGACCGAGGGACTAATTCTGGCTGCACAAGACCAAGCCTAAGGACAAATGCATACAAAGTCAAAATTGAGAAGACAGCAACAGACAGTAAGTGCCGCCTATGCAAAGAAGCTGAAGAAACAGTGGACCACTTGGTAAGCTGTTGCAAGAAGATTGCACAGAATGATTACAAGCAGCGGCATGACAAAGTAGCAACAATGGTGCATTGGAAGATCTGAAAAAAATATCATTTGCCTGTAAGCAAAAACTGGTGGGATCATAAATAGAGAAAAGGATTAAGAAAAATGATAAAATTAAAATGCTCTGGGGACCCTCAGATTCAAACAGACAAGCAACTGCAAACCTAACACCCAGACTTAACAATTGTCGATAAGAAAGACAAAAAAAAGTCTGGATAGTGGACGTGGCAGTGCCTGGAGATAGCAGAATAGAAGAGAAAGAACTGGAGAAGATAACAAAATACAAAGACCTACAAATAGAAATAGAAAGACTGTGGCAAAAGCAAGCAAGGGTAGTACCAATAGGCATAGGCTCCTTGGGTGCAATCCCAAAACAACTGGAGCACCACTTGAACACCATTGGCATTGACAAATTCGCTATTAGACAATTGCAAAAGGCGGCCTTACTAGGAACTGCTTCCATCCTGCGACGATACCTGTAATACCACCAAACATCCACATCTGCCTATCCCAGGTCCTGGGTAAGGACTCGATAGGTAGACAAAATGCAAATCCAGTCTGAACATCTGGCTGACTGTGACGATGAATGAGATAATAATAAATACTATAATAATAATAATAATACTAATAATAATAATAATTAATAATAATAATAATAATAATAATATAGTAACTATATGGATGATCTGAAGCTGTATGGAAAAACATCATCTGAAATAGAATCGCTGCTCAACACTGTCCGTATATATAGCAAGATATTGTAATGGAGTTTGGCTTGGACAAATGTGCCACACTTACTATCAAACAAGGAAAAATAGTGAAAAATGAAGGAATCAAGATGCCCCACGAAAATAACATTAAGAGTCTGGATGAGGAAGAGTACTACAAATACTTGGGTATCCTTCAAGCTGACAACATCAAGCACACTGAAGTCAAGAAAAAAGATTAGAGGTGAATACATCAAGAGAGTGAAGAAGATCTTAAAGTCCAAACTCAATGGAGGAAATACCATAAAGGCAATCAACACCAGGGCAATCCCAGTCATTAGGTACACAGCTGGAATAGTGGACTGGACTCAAGCAGAACTAAAAGCAATGGATAGGCAGACCAGAAAAATAATGACAATGAATCATGCCCTTCATCCACGCAGTGACATTGATAGACTTTATCTACCAAGGAAAATAGGTGGGCGTGGAATGCTACAAGTACATCAGATGGTTGAAGAAGAAAAAATGGCTTTGGAAGAATATCTGAAGAACAATGATGAAGATGCACTGAAAATAGTATATCAGGAAGGCTTACTAACTACTGGAGAGACCAAACTGGCCTACAAGAAAGACCAAATGAAGAACAGAATAGAGGCATGGAAAGACAAAGCACTACATGGCCAATACATGAAAAAAATAGCTGGGAAAGCAGATAATAATAAAACCTGGCAATGGTAATAAGAGCAGGAAAATTGAAGAAAGAGACCGAGGGACTAATTCTGGCTGCACAAGACCAAGCCTTAAGGACAAATGCATACAAAGAAAATTGAGAGACAGCAACAGACAGTAAGTGCCGCCTATGCAAAGAAGCTGAAGAAACAGTGGACCACCTGGTAAGCTGTTGCAAGAAGATTGCACAGACTGACTACAAGCAGCGGGCATGACAAAGTAGCAACAATGGTGCATTGGAAGATCTGCAAAAAATATCATTTGCCTGTAAGCAAAAACTGGTGGGATCATAAAATAGAGAAAGTCATAGAAAATGATAAAATTAAACTGCTCTGGGACTTCAGAATTCAAACAGACAAGCACCTGCAACATAACACCCCAGACTTAACAATTGTCGATAAGAAAGACAAAAAAGTCTGGATAGTGGACGTGGCAGTGCCTGGAGATAGCAGAATAGAAGAGAAAGAACTGGAGAAGATAACAAAATACAAAGACCTACAAATAGAAATAGAAAGACTGTGACAAAAGCAAGCAAGGGTAGTACCAATAGTAATAGGCTCCTTGGGTGCAATCCCAAAACAACTGGAGCACCACTTGAACACCATTGGCATTGACAAATTTGCTATTAGTCAATTGCAAAAGGCGCCTTATTAGGAACTGCTTCCATCCTGCGACGATATCTGTAATACCATCAAACATCCACATCTGCCTATCCCAGGTCCTGGGTAAGGACTCGATAGGTAGACAAAATGCCAAATCCAGTCTGAACATCTGGCTGACTGTGCGATGATCGATAATAATAATAATAATAGAGTTGGAAGGTACCATCAAAGTCTTCGAGTCCAACCCCCTGCTCAGGCAGGAAACCCTATAACCATTTTAGACAAATGGCTGTCCAGTCTCTTCTTAAAAACTTCCAGTGTTGGAGCACCTACAACTTCTGCAGGCAAGTTGTTCCACTGATTAATTGTTCTAATTGTCAGAAAATTTTCTCCTTAGTTCTAGGTTGCTTCTCTCTTTGGTTAGTTTCCATCCATTGCTTCTTGTCCTGCCTTTAGGTGCTTTGGAGAATAGCTTGACTCCCTCTTCTTTGTGGCAACTGCTGAGATATTGGAGCTCTGCTATCATGTCACACATCCCCCATCTTTCTCTTCATTAAACTAGACATACCCACTTCCAGCAACCATTCCTTATATGGAACACATTCAGCAGATAAAACAAAAGTATGCTTTAATGCTCAGGACCCTTGTCCAACTGATCTCTACATGGACAACTTACTTTCATCTCTCAAGGTGATTAGCTTGGGAAGTCATGGTTATGATCTCAGCGTGTCCATCAAAGAAAAGGACAGGAGTCTCTAATTGGTTAGTTCTGATCAATCCCAGTTCAGAAAAAAGATATCCCTCTGTTAATGCAGCTCAGCACTGTGTTGGCTTTTTTGACAGCTGCAGCACACTGCTGGCTCATATTTAAGTGATTATCCATTAGGACTCCGAGATCCCTCTCACAATTACTACTATTGAGCAAGGTGCCACCTGTGCTGTACTTGTGCATTTGGTTTTTCTTGCCTAAATGTAGAACGTTGCTTTTTTCACCATTGATTTTCATTTTGTTAGATAGCACCCAGTGTTCAAGTCTGTCCAGGTCCTCCTGTATCTTAAGCCTGTCTTCTGGAGTGTTGGCTATTCCTGCCAGCTTGGTGTCATCTGTAAATTTGATGAGTTCCCCATCTATCCCCTCATCCAAATCGTTGATGATTCTCTATATTCTATTTCCCTATCTCATTCATACATACAACAGACTCATACACACATACATGCACATTATAAAAATATAACCTGTATATTATAGTCATTTGAGAGAATCTCAATTCCTGTTCCTACATGGTAAGGTCCATGCTTGTTTCTCAGATGCATTTTCAGACATAGTTTGCCATAATCTTTTCCTGGGATGTTTTTGGACTCCTCACCTTAGGTGTGAGCGAATCCAAGGGACAACAATACCCAGATTGTCTGGAATGTGTCTGTTTCAAATAATGTAAGTAGAGAAGAGGAACTTTGGGGACAGAAACCTGTGCAGTCACAATAGCATATATGAAATGCATTAACAGAATAACAGAGTTGGACGAGATCTTGGAGGTCTTCTAGACCAACCCTCTGCACAAGCAGGAAGCCCTATAACATTCTGGACAAACAGCTGTCCAATCTCTTATGAAAAGCCTCCAGTGATGGAGCATCCACAACATCTGAAGGCAAGCCATTCCACTAGTTAATTATTCTCACTGTCAGGAAATTTCTCCTTAGTTCTAGGTTGGTATTTTCACTGAAAGTAACATTATGGCAAAATCCATGTATCTTTTCAGGAAAACACTTGTGTTCTACTGGAAAAATATGCCCTTCCTTTTTGCCATCCAGGAAATCAACAAAGATCCCCTCCTCTTACCCAACCTCACCCTGGGTTACAACCTGCATGACAACTTTCGAGACAGAGGATTGACATTGGATGGTCTGTTGGATTTGCTTTCGAGTGGAGAGGCCAATGTTCCCAATTACAGCTGTGGAAGGAAGAGGAACATGCTGGTTCTCCTGGAAGAGACCAACTCTGACATATCCATCCTTATGGCTGCCATATTGGGCATCTACAAAATCCCACAGGTATAGAGCAAGTGCATGGCTGCAAGTTTATTCCACAGCAGTTCAAGGAGATTTCCTCCATAGAAATGTTAAGCATGGATTAAGGTGTACAATTCATCTTTACATCCTCTTTCAGTCTCCCAAAGAGACAAGAATAAATACAGCCATAATTAACAGTTATCACTGAGTACAAAGATTAGTTCAAAATGTATGCTTGCTCAGATCTCGCCCTATGCAGGCTCTCTGGAAGCACCAACTTTTCATAAAATGAGCTCTGGATTTCTTCTTAACTTCCATTGGTGACAGCTACATTCTCTGCATTTCTGATCCCCTATTAAATCCACCAAGGTAGGCTGGAATCTTCCAGCCACTACCTAAGCTCTGACATTATATTTTCAGGATCTCATACGTTGGCTTTGTAAAAACCCCAAATAAAACATAAATCTTCTTTTTGTTTCCAGATCAGCTACACTTTTATTTCACCAATCCTGAGTGATAAAACTCAGTTACCCTTTTTCTACCGGACTGTCCCCAAAGAAGATGCTCAGAACCTGGGGATTGTTAAACTGCTGCTGTATTTTGGGTGGATATTCATTGGTGTCTTTGCTGCAGACACTGATAATGGAGAACATTTCATTAGGACCTTCATTCCTGTGCTGGCTCAGAATGGCATCTGTGTTGTTTTTTCACAAATCATATTATTAAAAGCTGAGAACCACAAGTATCTGGTTTCTGTTTTCAACATGTGGATCCAAATCAATGTATTTGTTTACTATTCAGAGTTTACATTCATAGAAGGAGCTTTTTTTCTAGAAAACATATTCAATTCCTTGAGAAAGCCTATTGTGGGAAAACTTTGGATCACAACAGCTTTGTGGGATCTCACCATCGAATTATCGTATAATACTCTTTCTTTCAGATATACCCATAGTATTTTTTCTTTCCTTATCCAGACCAGCCAAAGGACCAAATTTAATGGTTTCATGGATTTCTATTTTTATCTCGAAGCATTTATGGTTAAAAAATTTCACTGTTCATACAGAAAGCCTGCCTTGTCTGTGAAAGGCTGGACAAGGTGTACAGAGAAAGAGAACTTGGAGACTCTGCCTCAAGAGGAGATTGAAAAGATCTTCTCTCTAGATAGCTCCTTAACTTACAATGCCATCCAGATTGTGGCACATGCCTTAAATGTGGCCTATTCATCTCAATCCCAGAGGATAAGGATGGAGAGAAAAAGCAAGCTGGAAGTCGAAAAGATCCAGCCATGGCAGGTATTCCCTTATAGGTTCCATGTGTATTGCTAAGGGTGACAGATAGATGATGAATGTCACAAAACACTCTCTGAGAAATGTGGAATATGTTGAGAAAAAAATATGAATCATTTTCTTTCATAAGATCCCTTATCTTCCTCTTAATTTTTTCCTTTGGCCTCCAGAATTGCTGAATGGCAAATTATACATTGGCTGTGTTGTCACACACCACTACAATTCTTTTATCTCAGGTGCGTTAAGCTTTTCTTTCTTCAGATTCTAGAATCTGGTGCTTGTGGAAAGGGATTTTGGATTCTCTCCCAATATATTACAATGTAAGACAACTTTGAACTTAATGGGGATGAAGATTCGTTCTCCAAGCTTGGGGGTTGGTTTCTGAACATTTCATTACCAGGCTAGATAACATCTTCTGTGTAGTTTAGGGGATGTCAGCGTCGGTTTTCTTCTGTTTATAAGGGTTTCAGGTGTGGGTGTGTCATGTGAGGGTCTTGTGATGGGTCAGGTGTGAGTGAGAAGTGGGGGACCTTGCGTGGCTTGGTTGAGGGTCTGTGTTGTCAGTGCCATCTCTGATTGGCTGTGTGATTGATTTGGATTCTGAGGAGTTTGCAGGCTTCTTGTGGGTCAACTTGTCTGTTGATGGAATTGCTGGTGGAATGCAGGCTTCAATGAATTCACAAGTGTGACGGGTGGTAGTGTGGCCGATTATTTTTGTGTTGCTCAAATCAAACTGGTATTGTTTGGTTTTGATGTGGATAGATATTAAGGATTTGGGATCATGACATTTGACTGCCAGCCAATGTTCATGGATCCTATTTTATAATTGATATGATGTTTGTCCCATGTAGAATTGGTTGCAATGGTTATGGTTGATTCTGTAGATTACATTGTTTCTTTCATTCTTCTGTATCTTGGTTCTGGATAATTCCTGGCAGAGTGTTGTTGTGGGTTTTTGGGCTATTGCTATTCCTAGGGGTTAGAGAATTCTGGCTGTCATTTTGACATCCCTTTTGTATAGGGTAGAGTTAGTTTTTGCATAATGGTTGGCTGTGTGCTATGTTGGGGTTTGGGTGCTGTGTGTTGGAATACAAATTTTTTTTGGGGGGGGGAATAGCTGTTATGGAGAAAGACAGCAAGCAGCTATTTCTCTTCCACTTTTCTTAGTGTTGTGGTGCTGCAGTGTGTCCTGGCCCTTCTGAAGAGGGTCTGGACAAAGCTTCTTTTGGGTGCAGTGGATGGTTGCTTGGGAAGCTGAGGATCTGGTCCGCGTGTGTAGGTTTGCAGTAGACGTGGGTTTCCAGTTCTCCGTTGTCTAGTCTCCTTATGTCAATGTTGAGGAATGGGAGTCTGTTGTCTGTTTCCTCTTCGTGTGTGAATTTGATCCCAGGGAATATGTTATTGAGTAGATGGCGTGTTTCCTCAATTTGGGAGGATTTGATGATAAAGGTTTCAGAATTTTGGTTGAATGGTGCGTATAGCTATGGATTAAATTTGTTGCATGATTTCTTCTGCTATTAGGCCTGATATGGGTGATCCCATCATGGTACCTTGTACTTGGTTATTTATTAATTGTACTTAATATTACAATTATCAGTGCATATCCTTGTAAAATCACCCAAAGAGCACCAGAATCAATATTTAAGCTTTCCCTCAGAATCAGTGTTCATATTTTCTTCAGATAACAAGTACATGGAACAGTCAATTGCAAATATTGACATTTGCTTTCCAATTTCCTAAAGCCAATTAATATTTCCAGGACTGAGTTGTACAAACTGATGCTGTGTCTTCTACGTTGCTCCATCTTCTCTCTTGTGGAATCACAATACAGGATCCAAAATAAATAATCAAGGCTCAGTGCAGTGCTTGTTATTCAGTGTGCGCAGGGGAAATTCTCCAAAGAATGTTGAGATAAAACCCTGTGGACAAAAGAATGCATCTATAGTTATACAGGATATCTCAGAGAAGAGGGGGAAACTCATTTATAAGCAATATAAAGGATTTCCCTCCTCCTGCCCTTCTACCATTTAGTTATTTTCAAGGAGAGAAATAAAACAATAGAACAAAAGGAGAGGGGCCATCTGGGAATGCCATATGTTGAAAAGAAAGCCTCTCCCACAAGGATTTACACTGATAATTGTAATATTAAGTACAATTAATAAATAAGCAAATCTATGCATAGACAAATTATGCAAATTGTCCTGAGAAGAAAACAGGCTGCAGTTCAATAAGCCAAATTCATTATATCTCTGTACATCAACATGTTCACACGATTCCATTTCTGTAAAAACATCTTTCCTCATACACTGTAGCTTCACCATTTCCTGAAGGACCCCCAGATCTACAACAACACCATGGAAGGAATGTACTTGGATAGGAATGGAGATTTGATGGCTGACTTTGACATTTTGAGCTGGGTGTGGTTTCCTAATAAGTCCACCACCAGAGTGAAATTTGGGAGTCTAGTCAGAGAAGGAGCCACTGGAATCAAATTCAGCATCAACAAGGAAACCATCATGAAGCCTCAATGGCTCAATCAGGTGGGGGGGAAGCTGTCCCATCTCTTTAGTTTTGTCCATCCTCTCAATCTGTGTCTCCTTCCTTCCCAAACTATATATCAGACTGACTAAGGAAGAATTTCCTGACATTTGGAGGAATTAATCAGTGGGATGATTTTCCTCCAGAAGTTATGGGTGCTCCATCACTGCAGGGTTTTAGGAAAAGATTGAACAACCATTTGCCTGAAATAATATAGGGTTTCCTGTCCAAGCAGGGGGTTGGACTAGAACATCTCCAAGGTCCCTTCCAAGTCTGTTATTCTGTTAAATTCATCCTTCAGACTTATACTGTTTCCATTTAGAACTAGCAAAAGAAAATTTGTTGTGTGAAGTATGGAAATCTAAGGGACACAGAGGGAAATTATGTTTGGGTGGAGGAAAACAGAAGCAGGATTTAAGCTGGGGGGGAGAGAAATAAAATCTCTGTATTTTTTTCATTTGGGCATGTAGAAATGCAAGGATTGAATTTATCTAGACATTTGGTACAAGAAATGTGCAAAGTCCGTCATCCTGGAGAATTCCAGAATTCCCATTTCTCCATAAATCATGCTGATGTGTTTTTCCAAAAGTTGCTCTGACAGTCTTCCAGAGTCAGTCCTCCAAAATGGAAACATGTCTGACTATCATGAACTGCATTCAGTGTAAAAAACTAACTTTCTAGAAAATTATTAGACCTTCCCTGGAGTAGTCACCACAACATGGCCTGGAGGAGAAACACAACATTCCATTTCTAGTCCATTTTGCACGTATCTGTTTTGCTGATCCCGTTCCAATTCTATAATTCATTTCATTGCTGATCAGTTTTGCCGATGCTTCTGAATGCCAATTCTATTCACTTTCAGCCCTTGCCTTACTCCCAGTGTGTGGAGCCTTGTCAGCCTGGATATTTCAAGGTGGTCCAGGAAGGAAAACCAATCTGCTGCTACAACTGCATCCCCTGTGCAGAAGGGAGCTTTTCCACCAAAGAAGGTGGGTGAGTGGGAATCAAAACAGCCCTTCAGATAGGAGCAAAGTTTCCTGCAGATCTTTTCTGAGAAGACATTTCTAATTTGGGTATTGTGGAGAGGGAGTATTAATTTAATTATCAGAATTAATTTCACCAAGGAGATCATAATAATATGACCTGCAAGAATGTGTTGGAATGAGATGTTGAGATGTAGAAGAAGCCAAGCAGCTATGAGAAGCATCTGCAACTTTGTGGAGGATCAGTTGAAGTGACATGAAGCAGCTTGTTGTTACACCATGACAAACAGAATGATGTTTCTTCTAGAGCAGCGGTTCTCAACCTGTGGGTCGGGACCCCATTTGGGTCGATCGACCATTTCACAGGGGTCGCCAAACAACGCGATCTGCCATTTTTTTGTCAGCCGGCACAGGGGGCGGGGCCGCGCATGCGCGTCGCACAGGGGGTGGCGCATGGGGGCAGGGCCGCGCATGCGCGCCACACATGGGGGCGAGTGCGCATGCATGTCACGCAGGGGGCGGTGCATGGGGGCAGCGCTGCGCATGTGCGCCACCTCCTTATGTCCGGGGTCACCGTATAAAAAGGTTGAGAACCACTGATGTACAACGTCTACTAAGAAATTGAATTAGGGGGTATGGAGAAGAAGAGCTTTTTCCATTGTGCCCTATCCCTATGGAACATTCTACTGTGGACATGAGAACTGCCCCCTCCATTTTGGTCTTCCGGAAGAGTACCAAACCTGACTTGGTCAGCTGGCCTGCAGCCCGAAGGGGGACGCTCACTGCTGTAGTTGACTAATGGGGTTAGATCAGCGGTTCTCAACCTGTGGGTCGGGACCCCATTTGGGGTCGATCGACCATTTCACGGGGGTCGCCAAACAACGCAGTCCGCCATTTTTTTTGTCAGCCGGCGCATTTCAATGACCAATTCTCCATGGATCATTGGTGGGAGGGCTGCTTTGAATTTCAGCTCTAAAAGGTGGTTCATGGAATATGGGATGCAAACAATCACAGCTCGTTCTGGGAATTTATGGGACACAATCTCATTTGCCTTTGGAACTTTTTCTTCCTCATTGTACTACTTAAACCCCTCAACCACTGTTGAATGCTGCTTTTCTCCACCCACATTCATCCATCCCATCACCAGTTTCACTCCAACAGTGGATATCATTAGAAAACATGCTCTACAATAGATGTTAATCTTGCTCTTTTCAGATACTGAAAAATGTACCAAATGTCCAACAAATCAGTATCCAAACATCAGGAGAGATGAATGTATACCTAAAATTGAAACATTCCTATCCTATCAAGAAAATTGGGGGATCATCCTAGCTTCCCTTGCCTTATTTCTTTCTTTGGTAACAGGATCAGTCTTGGGAATCTTCATTAAATTCCAAGAAACTCCCATAGTGAAAGCCAACAATCGAGATCTATCCTACATCCAACTCATTGCCCTGTTGCTTTGTTTCTTGAGTTCCTTTCTATTTATTGGTCGGCCAATGAAAGCCACCTGCCTTCTTCGACAAACAGCCT